>NW_025048644.1:507500-612314 GCF_018831695.1 Puntigrus tetrazona
AGTTCTCGGGTTTCTACGTTGCTTTATTAACAACACTGGAACGTTAGGAAGCGCAATGGCGTCATAAGCTGATGTGTGTGTGTGTGTGTGTGTGTGTGTGTGTGTGTGTGTGTGTGTGTGTCAGGTGGGCGTATCTGGAGGTCAGCACCAGCGGTGGGTATAATGACACGCTGCAGGCGTACGCTGCTGGAGTCGTGGAGGGTGCCGCCACCTCTCAGGTATTACTGCAGAAACCAGGATCAAAACTAGATTAGAAGGGTTAGGGTTAGTCAAGAGCCAACGATCACAAGTCGAAGCTTTCTTTAACATCAGACTGTACTGCATTAAATAAAGTTTATAATAGAATTAGCAGTAATATTGATCATAAAAAGCGCCTCTTTATGAGAACGGTTCTGGCAGCTGTATGTCGTTGCTCTTTGACCCACAGCTCATCTACAAGCACTGGATGAACACCCTGATGGGTTACTGCGGCCCGTTCTCTCCCGATGTGAGCTACTGCCAGAGGCTCAAGGACTACATCACCACCAACCTGCAGTGGCTCTCGCAGCAGATGGAGGCTCACGCAGACGCCCCCTACTGGCATCAGGTACAGGACACAACACGCAGCTCTCTGGAGATACACACGTCTGTCGACCTTGGTCAGCTAGTGACAGAAGTGCCACATCTTGACATGCGCTCACTGATCGCCTTCCTCTTTGCATTTATGTGCATATTAGACCTAATGTTGGAAAAATCGGGTTCCCAAACCGATGACAGCAGACTGTTTATACCTACTGTAGAAGAGCTTAGTGCAGGAGAACACAGGTGTTTAATACTAGAAGATCCTCCAACGTGCTCTCTCTTCTGAAAGCTTACATCCATGAAGCGTGTTTTAATACGACTGTTGTGTTTGCCAGTGCAGCTGGCCAAAGCCTGAATGTTCGGGAGTTTCTTGTGAGGGTGAAGCACTTCCCCACACGGGTTTCTCTCGTTTTGTTCACGTGATTTCACCACGTTGACCAACACAAAACTGCTTGGTTGTGAAAGAGATCAGCGCTTCGTGTGTCACTACATCCTGGCTCTGTGAGAATACTAGAGGTCTTCTCGGGTCCTAAAGTCCATACCCGACCTGAATCACTTCTTAGCTGAACCTAAGAACCTGAACTGACTGATTTGACGGCTGCATGCTAATGGATACACATTATTTGTCACCAGTGGATTTAAAATATAAATGTGATTAGTTTTATTAAAAATAAATGGATAGGTTTAAATGGATAGGATGGATTTGCTAGTTTTGTCTGCAACATTATTTACCTCATAGAAAAAAACGAAAGCCTTGCATTGACACGCAGCGTAATGAAGTAAATGCATTCCTGATGGATTTTTTAGTTACAAATGTACAGTGGTGTAAAAAAGTGTTTCTGATTTAGTTTTTTTTTAGTGTTTGTCACACTTTAATGTTTCAGATCATTAAACAAATTGAAATATTATTTAAATATTAGAATTGTTGTAATTCAGCCACATTGGGTTTGAGCGTGAACATTCTTTAAAAGGTCATGCCTCAGCATCTCAATAGGATTCAGGTCAGGACTTTGACTAGGCCACTCCAAAGTCTTCATATTGATTTTCTTCAGCCATTCAGAGGTGGACTTGCTGGTGTTTTTTCGATCATTGTCCAACATAAGTTTACTTAAGATCACAGATGGCTGGACGTTGTCCTTCAGGATTGTTTGGTAAACAGCAGAATAAATCTTAAAGGCCCTGAAACAGCATAACAGCCCCAGACCATCACATTATCACCACCATATTTTACTGCTGGTATGTTTGTTCTTTTTCTGAAATGCTGTGTTGGATGATTCGTCGCTGTGCTCTTGGGGTAATTTTGATCGGCCAGCCAATCCTCTGAGTCAGGTTCATCACCGTTCTATATTTTAGCCATTTGTGGATAACGGCTCTCACTGTTGTTCGCTGGAGTCTCAAAGCTTTAGAAATGGCTTTATAACCTTTTCAAGACTTATAGATCTTTCTTTCTCATGAGTTCTTGAATTTCTTTGGATCTTCACTTTTTCACACAGGGCTTATGGGTTTGGATTTAGTTTTCCCTTCATAAAAACGGTCTTTTAAAAATTGCATGTTGTGTTTATTAGTTATCTTTGATTAATATTTACATTTGTTTGATGATCTGAAACATTAAAGTATAACAAACATGCAAAAAAAAAAAATCAGGAGGAGGGCCTAACACTTTTTCACACTACTGTTCCTTGTTTACGCGTGTTTGTTCAGATCTCAGGTTCTCAGATCCAAACGGACCCCAGAAGACCACTAGAGCAGCGATTCCCAGCTCTAGTCCTCGTGGACCACTGCTCTGCACATTTTGGCTGCATTTACAATGGCACAAAAAAATCTTTGTTGCCCTCTCTCCCTCCAATTTCCCTCCAAGTCCCAATTTCCTGCAGAACTCCTAATGCAAGAGTGACACGTTTGTCCATAAAGACAGCGTTAATACCAGCAAATTTTATTGAAGCGGGAACTCTATATACGATATATGCATAGTGACGGCATCACTGTCGATCATTTTGTGTCAGAATTAATTTAAACACGGTTACCAGTTGAGTTTAAAGTGAATGTAAACCTCCAGGCCAAAAAATCGGATTTGGTCAAAAGTTGGGATTTGTTCGTTTTGCAGTGTAAACACACCTTTTGGATGTCTCTTATCTAACACACTGTGTTAAGTTTATGGATGTCTTATCTGACAAGCTGATGATTTGAATCAGGGGCATTAAATAGGAGAGACACAAGTTTGTGGTTGGCCTCAAGGACTAGAGTTGAGAATCACGGTTCTAGAGCACACTAGTGCTCTTATTTTGGGAATATACATATATATATATATATATATATATATATATATATATATATATATATATATATATATATATATATATATATATATATATATTGTGACGAGTCCTTTATTCACGCCCTTCACCAGGCTCCCGACGGGAGTGGGTGTGTTCGAGAGGAGGGGCGTGGTATCGGTCAGGTCTGGCGGCGTGTGTGACGAGGCGCACCTGAAAGGATTAGCCTTGTCACCGTCGCCGTTAAATACCTGACCGCGTCTCTCCTCGAGACCGGTCTCTTCCCCCGTGCATGCACGCTGGTGTCCTCGTGGGTCCAGGAAGGGTGCGTGATGGACCTCACCCCGCCGTCCGAGAAGCGCGTCGTGGGACCTCCGTAGTCCAGGCTGTGAGCACACAGCTCATCCCACTCTGCCGCCGGAGCAAAGAAACGACGGAGACGCCGCGGAAGAAGCCGCCGCCCCTCGCGCCCCGGGCCAGAAAAAAGGGGAGCGCGTGCGACCGCGGACTCCGCCCCTTACCTGGACCCTTCCCCTGGAACACGGCCTCAACCTTCACTTTCTCCGCAGCGCACGGCGAGGACACCAGATCCCCCCTTTTATTTGGACACTTTTCCCATGGACACTTTATTATTTTGTATTATTATTATTATTTTGTTAATAATAAAAGGCCTCTCCGAGGCCTGACGCCACGCCCACTGTGTCTGTCGTTGGCTCCTCCCGTCACAGTGGTGGAGAATGCGGGCAAGGCGGAGCTTAGACGGCACAGTTGGGCGACATCTGATGACGTCATCCCCTCTCGCTGGTACCCATGCCGGGATGGAGGAACAACGGAGACTCGCTCCCAGCCACCAGGAAGGGTAAGTGACGCTTGCTTATGGTCATTTACCCGGTGGCTGGTTGAGCATTCCGACTAATTCCCGGTTTCTCTGTCCCGGTGCGAGAGGGGAGTTGCCCGGAGAGGAATCCCTGCCCCGCCCACTCCGACTGCTGGAGCCTGGTTGAGGAAGGTAGCACTCCTGCGTGGGCGGCGACCGCCTGACGGGGTTGGCGCTGGGGGGGGAATGTGACGAGTCGGCTGCCCCTCCTCTTTATTGTCACCATCACCCCGTCCTTTATTCGCCGCCCTTCACCAGGCTCCCGGACGGGAGTGGGTGTGTTCGAGAGAGGGGCGTGGTATCGGTCAGGTCTGGCGGCGTGTGACGAGGCGCACCTGAAGGGATTAGCCTTGTCACCGTCGCCGTTAAATACCTGACCGCGTCTCTCCTCGGGAGACCGGTCTCTTCCCCCGTGCATGCACGCTGGTGTCCTCGTGGGTCCAGGAAGGGTGCGTGATGGACTCACCCCCGCCGTCCGAGAAGCGCGTCGTGGGACCTCCGTAGTCCAGGCTGTGAGCACACAGCTCATCCCTCTGCTGCCGGAGCAAAGAAAACGACGGAGACGCCGCGGAAGAAGCGCCGCCCCTCGCGCCCGGGCCAGAAAAAAAGGGAGCGCGTGGCGACCGCGGACTCCGCCCCTTACCTGGACCCTTCCCCTGGAACACGGCCTCAACCTTCACTTTCCCCGCGGCACGACGAGGACACCAGATCCCCACTTTTATTTGGACACTTTTCCCATGGACACTTTATTATTTTGTATTATTATTATTTTGTCAATAAAAGCCTCTCCGAGGCCTGACGCCACGCCCACTGTGTCTGTCGCTGGCTCCTCCCGTCACAATATATATATATTAGATTTGAATTGGTCTCACTTACCAAACATTCGAGAGCAGATCCAAAATGCAAAGTATCAGCCAAAACTGTTAAAATCCTTCTTAATAAGTTCTCCAATGCCCCAGAACATTAACGCACGAAAAAGCTCAGTTGATCACAGTTTCTGCTGTTTTCAATGTTCTGCAGGTGCGTTTGTCTTTGCTGCAGCTGCAAGGCCTGGAGGATGGATACAATGGGCAGATTGATTTTCCGTCTGGAAGTCTTTCCATCAAACCCTTTGGCTTCCTGTGAGTGTAGACAAGGATTTTTTTTATTTTTATTACACGCAAAGTATTACTATTACATGGGCATTCTTTCTCTCCCCTCAGCCTTTTCCAGATGGGTGGAGACCTGGAGGACCTGGAGGCGGCGCTGAACAAATCCAGTCAGTCTCGTGCTGTAGGCTCCGGCTCCTGCTCGGCTCTGATCAAGTTCCTCCCGGGCCGCAAGGATCTACTGGTGTCTCATGACACCTGGAACAACTACCAGTCCATGCTGAGGATACTGAAGAGATATAGCTTTACTTACCGCACGTCTCCAGCAGGTATAGAGCTCACAGAATATCTCTGCCTTACTGGGTCTGCATGAGATTAAAAGTGTGCTCACTTCTCTGCAGATATACATATTAGAATCAGATCTACTCATAGCCCATTTCTGGCTTAAGGTACTGAGAGACAGCCACAACATGGGCTTTTTAATGACTGGAGGATCTGTGCTGTTATAGTAGTACTTTGTGAATGTTTTTTTTCCTCGAGGTTGTACTATATAACATGTACTTCTTATGCTGTTCCTGCAGGAAAGGAGATTATTCCTGGCAGAATCCAGGTGTTTTCCTCCTATCCTGGCAGTATTTTCTCAGGAGATGACTTTTATTTGCTCAGCAGTGGACTGGTAAGACTCTTCCTAATGTTGGGTGGATCTCTCCTGCTATATTTGTTTATTTTCACTTATGTGTTTTCAGGTAACTTTGGAGACCACTATCGGCAACAGTAACGCTGAGCTGTGGAGATTCGTCCGGCCCCGCGGGGCTGTCATGGAGTGGCTGAGGAACATTGTGGCCAATCGACTTGCTCAAACCGGTCAAGAATGGACTGATATCTTCAGCAAGTACAACAGCGGAACGTAAATGAGCTCTAATGTAGCGTACACCCTAATTTACACACAAGCATTGTGATAAAAAGCAAACGATTGCGATTGCTTGCTTGGCTAGGTACAACAATCAGTGGATGGTGATCGACTACAAGCTCTTTGTCCCGGGCCAGGAGTACACAAAACAAGGGCTTTTCACAGTTTTAGAGCAAATACCGTAAGTGTGCTTTGATTTAGTCTCGTTAGGGCAGAATGAACCAAATTTTAATGCGTGAAAGTGAGAATGGCTGTCTCTTGTCTGTGTTCCTGCAGTGGAATGATCATAACAGCGGACAAAACTAAGGAGCTGTTTGAGACGGGCTACTGGGCCAGCTACAATATCCCGTACGTCCAGACCAGCAGATGCTGCTGTTGATATCAATACATCTAGATCACGTCCATTTAGACTGCTGGATGTGTGTTAGCTGGACGGATTTGATCAAAGGATTTATTTGTGTAGTGGCAGTAATGTAGTGTATGATACTAAATATTATCTAGTCATAAAGCATGTGTAGTTTAAGGAAATGAAAATGATTGAATTCTTCTAGTGTGAATTAAATCTAGCGCAAGCGTTTCTTTGTGTTCTGCTGCTGTAGGTACTTCGAGGAGGTGTTCAACGCGAGCGGAGGGCCGGAGCTGGTTCAGAAATACGGATCCTGGTTCTCCTTCAGCGACAATCCGAGAGCGCAGATCTTCCGCAGAAACCAGACTCTTGTTTACGACTTGGACTCCATGGTGCGTCTGATGAGGTATTACCCACAACCCCATCTGTGCTCCTGGTTCATGTGAAGAGAGCATCTCTCTTGTGTTCTGCTGGTCTTGATTTGGTCTCTGCCCGTTTCTCTCGGAGGTATAATAACTATGCGGAGGACCCTCTGTCACGCTGTGAGGGCTGTGACCCCGCCCAGAACGGGGAGAACTCCATCTCGGCCCGCTCGGACCTGAACCCTGCCAACGGCTCGTATCCGTTCGGGGCTCTGCAGCAGCGGCCTCACGGCGGCACGGACATGAAGGTGAGTATCTGCTCTCTGAGCTCCTGTGTGTGTGTGTGTGTGTGAGACTCACGCTCCTCGTGTCCCGCAGGTGACTAGCGCGGCCATGTTCAGCCGGCTGGAGCTGGTGGCCGTCAGTGGACCCACATGGGATCAGGTGCCCGTCTTCCAGTGGAGCAGCTCACCCTTCAGCACTCTCCTGCACATGGGTCATCCAGACCGCTGGGCTTTCCGGCCCGTCCACATCAGGTGGTCCAGCTCTGACCGGCCCTGACCATCCACACGAAGACCCGCCTGCTTCAAATACTAAGAAGCCAGTGTTTTGATTTAAGACTGTTCTGTGTCTGTGGAACGACAACCAATCAAGATGTTCTGATTGTTCTGCTGCTGCTTTGAATTTTAAATCTTGCACATGAAAAAGATGCAAATTGTATAATTGTATATCCAGATCATGGGCATTGTTATATTTTCTAAAATGTAAAATTGAGAATTAATTTTTTTAAAATAAAATTTACTGTAAAAACAAAGTATGAAAGATGTTTTCAGTGAAACAGTTTGTAATCAGGTGTCACTGTCGTTGTTAATCAAATTAATTATTGTTAGGTACAATGTAGCTATTGTGCTTGGGTCGAATTGCCAAACACTAACCGCTGTTGAGGTGGGATGACGTTAGGTTTGAAGTGTAGAGGTAAGGTCATCTTTAGATGTAACTACAGTACTGTATTTTAAATATAAGTGCTATATAAAAACATGCACGTACACATTACATGCGCTGTATCAAATGATTAATTTAAATGTAAGTGTGCGGTAGTTGACACTTGAGTGTTTAATGTAAAAAAAACATTCAAACTGAACCTCAGTATATTGTTACCAAGAAACTAAAAGTCATTCTTCAGGATCAAAGGCTGCTTTCAAACAGTCTTAAGCATCAAACATTTGAATGTGTCTTCAGAGCATTGTAGCCAATCACAGACCTGCTTGTTGAATCCAGTCCAGTCAGAGGTGATTAGGTGGAGTTGTACTTAACTTTATAACCAACAAAATGAAAACGCAGGCGAAAAAGTCTTCTTTTCACTTGACCTATTATTTACTTAATTGGAAAATACTTGAAGGCTACATTTTAAGGTATTTTATTAACATTTTAACTGTTAAATAGTTGAAATAGTTTTACTATAGTACAGAGAACCAGGAAATTTTACTGGTATTGGTAGACAACACTATTGAATTCGTACTGTGATACAATACTAAAGTAAATCTGAACAAATAATCATTAGACTAGATACACATTAAATCCTTCATTGTTTTTTTCAGAGAGAAGTTTTGAATTGGACGTGTAGAAGTCCTGATCATCGGTCTTTATCAGCATAGAGTAGCAGATCCAGTTCACTCCCATCAATCCATTCTTTTTGTTTTTGATTGAAACACCAGTGTCTCGATCACTTTGCTCATGGCATTACAAAGACTTGCCTCAAATTAGCACTAACTCTGAAAGTTGTGAAACACTCGGACGATGTGAAGGGAACCGATCAGACGTAAGCGTCCACGGCGTGAGATCCTTTGTGGGCTTTGCTGTACGTCTGGTTTGCTCTGTCAGGGATGGGAGACAGCGGAGGACTGTATGTCTTCTGGTTTGCTTCGGAGTGATTGGAGGAAGGAGTGTGATAGGACATCTCTTGGGTCTTGGAGCTGAAATCAGAAACTTCTTGTCATGATTGCATCCAGTGCACTGTCAAAAACTCAACAGGCAAGCAGAAAAACAGCAACTCCTGTTCCTTGATTCATTTTGAAAACGTTTGTTTGTGGTCAATCTGCCTTTTTCATAACAGAGGTGCCTATATGAAGTGTCCTTAAACTTCAGATATAAACAAACCTTTGTAAAAGGAAACAAGAAGTATGGCGTTGCTGTGGCAACACATGTTGTGCTCTCACACTACTTAAATGAAGGAAATTATTGATAAATTTGGAAAGTGTTTTATTTTGTTCAGTGTTTGATGTATGTACAACCGACATCTGTTAGAGAAAAAAGGAGGTAGATATTAAGAACAAAGTTTATCCATTTCACTAGAGGCGATATAAGGTAATTACCATATTTTTAACTTGTTTACATCATTATTCAAACTAACGACGATTGTTTACAGCGACGCAAAGAATTGTGGGTTATCTCTAGCAGAGAAGGATACACCTAATGCAGCCTCGAATCACTGTGAAAGAAGGATGCATTCAAAGGTTGAAGATGAGCGTGAGTTCATCAAGTACAAGATGATCCAGGATCAGCATTCTTCAGCACTACACTCAACCAATCAGATTTGAGAGATAATTGTTCAGGAAATGTCTGTTATAGGCTTATAATCAGGCTTAGGAGCGTCTACACCCTTGATGATCATCATATAATCACTGATTTTAGGAATATATTTTGGGAAGAGTAAGGTTTTGGGATAAGTCTATATTTTTGGAGAGTAATGTGGAAAAATAAGATCCGTGATCATGTCTTTCTTGGCAAAATCATGGGGACCTCTTACTGAAATGAGACATCCTCAATGACAAATGCAGCCTCCGGAGGGCGCAACCTTCAAAATTATGTTCATATTAATTATACAGTAATAAGCATTCCCAGAGGAACACAAAATACTAAGTTTGATCCGATTAAGGATCATTCTTGATCACAAACCAGTTGAACTTCCTTCACATGAATGCATGCTTTTTAAAGATTCTGTGGTGGAAATGAAATTTCCCGTGCTCTGATACCTGGATTGGAAGCCCTCCTTCCCTGCAGTGATGCTGTACACAAAGCCTCCGACCACGAGGAGAGCCGAGCCGCCCCAGCCCACGAACAGAGCCGATCCCAGCTCAAACCTGCTCCCCAGACACATACAACTTCAGACCTCCAGCACATATCACCCACGCTTTCACTCCATCCAGATACTCACTTTTTTGCTTTGTAATTTGGATCCATGAACTCAGAAATAACCTTGTGGGCATACCAGCTGTAAGCAACCATACCGCAGAGACCTAAAACAGAGACACGGGTCAAGCTTGCGTCCTGGAACATGCTGGACAAGTGCAAGTGTTTACCTGATACAAGGTAATTCATCCCTGCGGCAAAGGTAACTCTCGCATTCACATATTCAGACCCTCCGAGTTTTGTGCACTTCATCCCCACCAAAGCCAGAATAGACCCGAATAACCCCAGAATGATAGAGATGATGACAAGAGATCGGCACAGATGAATGTATGCTGGTGAAGGATGGACAGAACAATAAACACGTTTAGTTGTAAATGTTTTCAAAGCAGCTTTAGATAAAGTTATGCAGTTATTGGTAAGAATGTGTAATAACGGTCAATCATTTACAGATAGTTATGCATGAAGTAATGCCAAGGATTACGGTACTACAGTAGCACTACAGCTACGGTAAATAATGGACAGAGATAGTAGCTAATCAGTATTTCTGAATGAGTCGTTAAATGAATTACTAATCACACATTAACGTGTCTGAGACTTCTGTGTACATCAAATGAGTCACTGATTCCTCCAGCGAGGTTTATTTCATCTGAGCAGCCGAACATACAGAGGAGATATAAACATTATTCAGTTTCAAAGTAAAATACAAGTCATGTCAAATAGGGTAATAAAGTTTAGTGAATTTATCCGGGACTTTACTGGCAGGGAATTTGCACATAATGAACGCCTGAGATGATGGTGTTTTCAATTAGGTCCTGTGCTGAAGGAGAACTCTTTCGCATTACCATATGTGCAGTTACAGTTTTATACATGTATTAGATGGATACGTAAGGCCCAGAACAATGGTTTGATATTTTGTGGTCATCTCAGCTTTGAGGATTTTACACAATGCTTTTGTTACAGAATTGATCTATAAACACGAGCCCACTCTGAGACATGACTGATTTTAATGAAGTGATTTTGTAGTAATACTCACTCTGCAAGGCCAGCAGGGTCGGGAAATCTTTGCAGTCAGAAATGCCAGTGGAGTCGGACAGACAGTCTTTCCAGAGGTTGGAGAAATAGTGACCAGATGTCAGAACTATACTCTCCACTTCAGAATAAGTCCAATATTCTATTGGCATCGTGGAACAAACCAGGATCCACCCACAAACGCACGCTACAAAGCACCCCATTTCAGTGTACATAATGACCGTTCTGTAATGCATGCTGGGATGAGCCCGATCCAGATGAAGATGATCTTCGAAAGCAGAACTCAGCGAGAGGACAGACGAACCTTCCTCGAGGTCTGGACAGATCTAGCGCTCTCTGTTTGTGGTGTCATCACACCTCTCTGACATACTGTGTTTATTATATACATAAAGCTCAGAACAACCTGCATTGCAAACCCTACTGGTACACAAAACTGGTAACAGAAAAAAACACTTCCATGAGCTAGGAAAGTCAATTCTCATTTATTTGCACAGCACTTTTCACAACACACATGATTTCAAAGTTATGTTTTGGTGCTCCTCTTGATTTAGAGAGGGTTTCTAGCACAAACATCAGTCCCACAGTCACTTAAACTCACAAGCATTCGAATAAGAGATTTTAATATTGGTTGGTTTTGCTCCAAACCAGTAAGAGATTTTCGAGAAGTACAGTAGTAGTGAAAACACAGTCCCTGTCGCAGGGGGAAAAGCCTGATGCCAAATGTGCAAAAGTCTTTAATTTAGATAAAGTTCAGTTTAGAGTTCATACAGAACAACTATATTTGATATAATTTCTTACATGGTTGAAGCTGAATCAACGAGTTTACTCTTTTATGACACTACTGCGTTAAAAATGAATTGACGTGTTGCAGTCACACAGAGCTACAAAGCTTTTCTAGCGTTTACACAAATGTGTCTCTGGGAGAGATTTTCTCGCCGGTGGCCTGTGACATCCTGGAGATGCGAGAGCTGTTGGACTGGCTGAGAAGAACTGATTGTCTTGAGGGTGTGTAGTATGCAGAAGTGTACAGTGCTTTACTCGCTGTCCGCTGGACGTATGATGGTGGCCTGTCACTTGATCTCGCAAACCTAGTCAACTTTCTACAAGAGAAAGGAGAGAATTGCAGATGAATCTGTCTTCCTCTTTGCTCTAACAGTACAGATTTCTTACCTGGTCGGGATGATGGTCACAGCATATAAGACGGATCCAAGAACTATAAAGAAACTTCCAATAAATCCAAAGAATATTGGAGTTCCTAAACCATACCTGCATAAAATATTAGTACAGAAAAATGCTTATAATGCATAGAACATTAACATATTTTGTCTGATAATCAGCACTGAATATTTCACATTATAATTGATATACTGTCATGGCTCTCCACCTCATTCCACGAGTAGTTCAGTCTCCTCAGACTTTTAATCAATCAATCAATCATTTTTATTTATATAGCGCTTTTAACAACACAGGTTGCATCAAAGCACTGTAATCATCTACATTAATCATCTACACCTGCAACAGTCACATGATTCTGCTGAGCATAAGAATGTAAGAAACAGCTTATAGCCCAAGATTAGACTGAGAAAGAACTAACAGGGCTACCTCCAATCTAGTTCTTGAAACACTCTTGAAACACTCCCTCATCCTCTTCAGGTTCACAGGTAAATCCTTTCCAAGGGTCTTCAAAGTCTCACCCCAACCACAAAGCCCATCTCGCATGTCCGTTATCTCCATTTCTCTCACATGTGCTCCACAAATACCTCCCTCATCGTCCCTGGCAATGTGCCATTGACTTTTGTTTGTGCCATTGAGCTTGTCCACTGTCTTTTGCTGCAGGACTGGGAGCATCCATCTTTTCTTTGTGCTTAAGAAGGATGGCAGACTATCAACCTGCAGAGATTTCTCCAGCCTCAAATACACTACTCCAGAATCAGGCCGAAATGTGCTTGAGTAGAAAAACATCTTTAATACTAAGTTGCTTTGAAAAGACCTGCATTGAATTCTAGAAACAAAGGTGTAGACTGTTTATGTCAAGGACTGGTTTAATCTTGACCTGCTGAAATATATACTGATGAAATAATGTTATAGGGAGTTGAGTTTGTGATTAAGAGTTTGATTTTTATTATTGCTACTTGAATTTTTTTTCTTTGTTTGTTTCTTGGTTATATGACCCACTGTTCTTGATCACTGAACTGGTGTACTGGTTGATGTGCACGCCTGGGTTTCTGTTTTCTTGATTTATGTGAAAATGTAAAACCTGGAGTGAAGCTGGAAACATATGATTACACAGAACTTTTGAGCCTGGAAGAGTGGAAATCCTGGCGATTCACGAGCCGATGACAGCTCTGAGTGTGAAACCGTTTCATTCGAAACATCTCTGTTTGGATAATGAACGTCATAGTCACGTACCTTATAATACTTCTGTCCACAGTGGGTGAAAGGCAGCGCTGACCACCCTGTTTGTGTATAAACAATACGCCGCAAGCACCGCCAAACCTGTGAAACAACACGCATGGGTGAACACAGGGGAAATGTTCTGACAGGAGCAGCAGTTTTAGTCATCCGCGTCAGATGAATGTACAAATATTGGATAAACGGTTTTGCTCACCACCAACAAAATGAAAAGCGACTCCGGAAAGTAATATTCTGTCTTTGTTTTTCGGACTACCGCCAATGTACGTGCAGTCCATCCCGAAAAAGCAGAGCACAGCGCCGACGAGCCCCAGACTCACGCCGATCAGAAGCAGGCCCCGGACTCCCTGAACATACGCTGTTCAACAGATAACTCATCGGTCACTCGACCCGTCCCTCACTGAGCCAACTGTGCGAGAATGTGATGCGAGAGCACTTACGCGTGACGGCCCACAGCACGTCGTAGTCTCTGCAGTTAGTGATGGACGAGGTGTCCACCACACAGTCCTTCCACAGGTTCGACCAGTACCACGACGCCTTGATCATCCAGTTCCCGCCCTTGCCGCCTACATAGATAACTCTCCAGTAGTCCATGGCGATCGTGCAGCTCACAAAGAACCAGCCGAACGTAGAAATCAAGAATCCAAACACCTGAATCAGACTTCTCCTCATCTTGCCGTGAGCTGAGCATGCGGTCCTTCTCACTCAAACATGGTGCGCTCTTCAGCGGTCTGACACACACCTGCTCGACGTTAGGAAACACAGGAAGGGCCATGTTGTGTTTGTACACACATCGTGACACTGCTTTACTATAAATATTATGAAGTGCGCGTCAGCTGCAGAGAATATTAGAATAGAATATTATGCACTCTGTTGCATGTACCAATAACAAATTGCAACATTATGTGGAATATTTATTAAACATCAACAGACATATATTTTTCTTAATCACAACAATGATTGAGATGTGCCAATACCGGCTACACAATCTTCCAGACAATGTTGGAGCTCGAATCTGTAGTAAAGTGTCATTTCGTTTGTCAATTCCTAGAAGCATAATTCAATCCTGGCTGATTTGAACCTGCTCGAAATCACGATCAACCACCGTATACTGCCAGAAATTAATCAAGTACAACACAACTATCAACAGATGATGGCATAATCTCATGCAGAACCGGATTTTGCTGAGTGCGTGTTCCCGGGTAAACATCTTTGTTGACCCTGAAACAACACTGTGATTAACCAATCGGATCTGAAGAACCAGCTTGTAGATTTGGTGAAGTTTAGACTTACTATAAGTGTTTGGTGTTTGTACATCAGAAATCTGATTTTGGACATTACTCGAGGGTTTGGTTAAGTTTGGGTGTAGAGATATGGTCAAATTTATATAATTGGATTAAAATGTTGTTCCAGGGTCAACAAAATATGTTATGCAGTGCTGTGTAAACATACTGTCCATGTAGAGCTGAAAGCACATTAGATCACAGGTGTACAGGTCATCTGAGCTGGCCATCCAAAGACACTTGATAAGCTAACAAAACCCAGTGAGATGTGACACATCGTGTGTGTTAGACGTAGGCGTTTTTGTCAAAGTGTTGGGAATTGCTGCTGTATTCTGGAGGAGGTCTCCTGGTGTGTGACGACTGACTCTGTGGCAGCGCACGAGACGTTAAAGATGCTCCGCTGTTCACCACAGCTCTTCTGTTCGATGGATACGCTGAACTGCAGAAAAGGGAGATAAGATCATCGTTTGGTAAGGTTTGGTAACCATAAATGAACATTTCAGTTGGATTCTTTGGAAGGCATTTAGGGGATATCTCATTTATGTGACTGTTTTCAACTAAAAACAGGAATATTTTTATGGGTTTTGGCCGCTCATTTACATGACTACAGCATTTTGGGGGCCTAAAAACACAACCTTTTGAAAATGAGTTTTAAAGTGTATATCCTCAGCAGTAATCCATCTCATTTGAAAAATATTGCTGATTATATAAAAACGCAGTAGCCGGTAATATCCAGTGTTGTTCAAGTAGTATTTGTCCCACCCCTCTCTCCACTGATTGGATGGCTGGGTGAAGAGCGACAGTGAAGAGATCCAGAGCTGTGTTTTACCTAAAGCTAAAACATTATCGACTCTCCAGGAGCAACTTCTTAACAAAACCAGCTTTATACTGACATTCATTTATAAAGCATTAAGCCATGTGACGTCACACGTTCAGACAGATTATGAAACAACCCTTGGGTGGCTTTGTATCATCACAGGATGGTTCTGTTCAGACGCTGTTAACACACATGTACACTATATGACCCCTTTAACCCTTTGACACACTGCTGGCCCGTCATGCATAATGCAGTTTTTAGTCATTTTCACAAATCCGTGTGAACAGGGATCATTTTGACAGTGTTTTCTTTTACTTTTACTGAACATTTACTTTTCTAGTGCTTGATTGTTTTGAGATATTGTAAGTGTTTGGGTTTACTTGCTGCTCAGGACGTCAGACAGCGTCAGGCAGAAGAGTGCTCCTCCGAGGAGACACAGCATGGATCCGGACCAGCCGATGAACAAAGCAGCGCCCAGCTCATACCTGAGAAGAAGAGCAGCGTTTCATCAGAGACATCCGTACAGTCACCTCCGCTCAGACAAAAAAAGGTAGGAAAAAACTAGATATGTACTTTTGATCAAGAAACAGCGGATCGAAAAACTCGGACGTGATTCTGTGAGCGTACAGAGAGTAGGCGCTCAGAGAACACAGACCTGCCGAGGAACGAGAGTTAGTCGCTGTATAACACTGCTGTTCATATGAGTTCAGAGAAAGAGACCCGAAACCCACCGGTACAAATGAAGGTGATCCCAGACAGGCAGACGAGTCTGGCTTTGGTTTGGTCAGGACCGCCGATCTTCGTGCACTTCATGCCGATCAGAGCAAAGATCGATCCAAAGAACCCGAGACAGACGCCAGCGATCATCAGTCCCCGACACACCTGGATATAACCTGATCACAAAACACCAATCATCTGTCACTTTTTGAGACATTTAAGAGACATTTAGTCATATATTTTACAATACATCATTGCTACAATATATAGTAAAAGTAATAGTAAAATACTAATGTCCTGTCCTCTTAAATATTGGAATTCCAATGGTGTTATGGTTAAAGAAATGAAATGAAATGATTGATTCATTAACTGCTGTAGTAGAGTTTCTGTCCTTGATTCAAGAGCAGGCTGGTATCCTCAAGCACTCTCTTCTAGCTACTCTCTGGGCAAATATTAGCTCACTAGTTAACCCACTAATACTTCTGAATAGATGGAAAACAGCCTGGAGATAAATGCATCTAATTTATTGCCCTCAGCCTTTTGAAAAGTGCTAAACATTGACATGAAAAAGAGTCATTCCGGACTGTTGCCAGT
This sequence comes from Puntigrus tetrazona, assembly GCF_018831695.1. Classification (NCBI taxonomy): domain Eukaryota; kingdom Metazoa; phylum Chordata; class Actinopteri; order Cypriniformes; family Cyprinidae; genus Puntigrus; species Puntigrus tetrazona. Next base: position 523,959 of record NW_025048644.1, read on the forward strand.
TTACCTTGCACAAATGCTCTGTCGAGAGAATTATTAAAAGAAAAAACACTCTTGTTGTAATTAAATTCAAGCTGTATATCGAAGGGTCAGAATCTCCATGTCACCCATTTATTCATTTATTCCTTCTTGGTTCTCACCTCTTGATAAGTTGTCTTTAATATTTCACAGATGTATCATTAAATATATTAAAATATATTATAATCAATAATACTTATACACAGTGATGTGATAATGATGCCTGAAATTACTACCGGGTTTATTTTGCATGAAAGCATAACCAACTTATTTGTTATTAACAGAACCGTCTGAGTAAATTCTGAATAAACGCCGATGTGAGAATGTGTCTCGGCAGCACTAGAGCAGATCAAGAAAATCATGTTCTCAGCGAGATCTAAGATCATCCACAGAGCTTGAGCTTCAATTCTAATGAGGATCTGACCCTCTGGATAAAAAATCGTAGCCTTTTACATATATTTGAATAATCGATATATTTTTTCCCCATAACATGTCTTCTATTGTTAATAATTAACTATTATTTATTCTTTCTTATTCTGTTTCTCAGTTTGTATCCAGATCAGATGGTAGATCAGCACCAGGAGATGACCTTCATAAGAGAAGACCTGGCCTTGTGGCCAGATCACCAGGTCCAGATGCGCACACACACACACACTCTCACACACACACATAAACACACACACACTCACACACTATCTGACACAGCTGTGTTTAAAATTGAACTGGAGGTTAAGTACTGGGCTGAGGAGAACTGACCCCAACTGAGTCTTTTTCTCCATTTTCTCCATTCTGTATGGATGGGGTTTGCTTGGTTGGGGACACTTAACTTCTAGCGATTATCGCCGATTTGATTACAGACACCGTCTCTGCATTTAATAAGTGCTTAATCTCGTCATTAAACATCACTATCACTCTATTCTCCCATTTGATTCTGTTCAGTGCTTCGATACAATCTGTATTGTTAAATGCGCTATATAAATAAAAGTGATTGATCGATTACTGTCTCAAATTTAAAAAAGCAAAAAAAAAAAAAAATACAATGGCTGAATACATGCAAGTAAACACATTAACACACAAGTTTCACAGAAAAGAGACGTGTCTGACCGTCCAGAGCCAGCATTGAAGGGAAGTCTTTGCAGCTGGAGACTCCGGTAGAATCAGTCACACATGTTTTCCATAAATTGGACCAGAAGGTGGACGTCGTGATTACACTGCCATCGTTTGAAGACACCTTCCAGTAGTCTGTAGGTAAGGTGGAGGACACCAGCACCCAGCCCGAGGTGGTGAGTATAAACGCCATTATCTCTCTTGCCATGTTACTCATTGTTCTTCTTAAGATCTCCAAGCGTCACTCCTGCAGTTCTCCAGCTTATTGTCCGGGTTTTAACAAGTGTACTTCATCAGCCGGCTAATATATTCTCATTTGACTCTGCACTGGGTGTGACGAAAAAGATTGAATGCAGCCAGGAAAGGAGGGAACACAGAGAGGTAGTAACAGCACTTTTGTTATTATTTTGGTTAGGTTTTATTTTGATGACCCTTTTCTTCATTCTACTGAGTGTTAGTAGAGGATCAGTAGACTGATAGGGTTAGGGTTGGAATAACTTGATCTACCAACAGACAAGGAAGCGTTTCAAGATCACAATAAAGAGTTATCAGTGTATATACTATAGTAAATGCTATGTTGGTTAGCACTGTATCAATTGTATACTTTATTATCTGGAAAAGACTTGAATATTTACAAAAAGTGATTACTTAGATTTTTTATGTCATTTATTTATTTTAATTTTAATGTAAAATAATTAGAAATTTAGGATTGAGGGTGATGCAGTCTGCAGCAGAGAAGAGAACATCAGAAAGCCAAGCTCGTAAATGTTATGGAAATAGAAGGATGATTTTACTTATAGATGTGAAAACATCACAGTAGGCTGTAATCTTATTTAACTGCAACGAAACGTCTCTCGTCTTCAAAAAATGAAAAGGCATCTCAAAGTAAGTTTTGTTTTTCTATGTTTATGTATAGTTAAGCAGTATCAGAAGAGTGCCGTTTAGGTAAATATTTGCATGATTGCAAATGTGATGCTGATTTTATGCAATTGAAAACAATACGTTACTATTTAATGACTTGTTGCGCTCCAAGCACAAATCAGGTTGGGACTGAAATCATCAGAAAAAGACGTCTATTGGAGATACGTGGTTACTATCACATATCTGCCAGTGTCTGCATGAGTATTAATAACATCTAATTATTACTATCACTTGCTGCAAAGAAACTGCTACTTTTTTTCCTAACGTGGTGTAAATAGAATTTATGGCTAATTGCACTTAATGTAATGCATCTCATGCGCTTCTGTTATATAAATAAACCCACCTCAGAACTGTTGATGAGCAGCATTTGGTTTGTGAACGAATCCACTAAGAATGATTCCATTGCATTAATCACTTGCTTGACTCTTAAACGAATCAGTCCTTTTGAACAATCAAATGATTCCATGACTCTTTTTATTAAGATAGTGATTCTTGTGTCAACGTATTATTGCCTGTATTTATGCAGGTCAGGTTTTTTTCCCCCGTGCTGGAAATTCATTTAGTTCAACGAGCTCCATGATGGCGATCCAACCCATGAGAGACTTGACGGAGTTAACTTCAGAACATGGTAGAAAAGTTCAATTTTTACTTTCTTCAAGCGATTGCTCAAAGCAATATATACTTTTTGTGGAGACGGAGCTATTTTTCTTCCTTTTAATTTTTTTTCATACCAAACATTTCCGGCGACTCTTGATTCAGATCCAATCGAACCGAGTTTAATGAAAGGACTGAACTGAACTTTTCATCTGAATTGACTTATTGAACCAAAAGTATTTGGACCGAATCCTCTACACCAGATACGACTACGACTAGACTTGCAAACACTGAAGATTCAGTGATGATGGCGGGTGAGAAACCCCTAAATGGATCTGTTGAGACTATTTCACGGTTCTTTACCAGGAAGGATCAACTTAAAGCGAAATAAAACACAAGACAAGTTTCTGAAATTTTTAGCTTGCAAGGATTGCGCTGTCGATTGCAAGCGGGAGAGAAGCAGGTTTCTCCTTAACCTCCCTTTTGCCTCCAGACGGATCCCAGTCCGCCCGAGGCGCCCACCTTCTGCCTCCTTCCCTGCTTTGCCTCCGAAGCTCAGATCGCAAGTCACTTTATTTATAGAGAAAAAGGACAGAGCAAGATAAGTAAAAACAACTGGCAAAACAAAGACTCCAGACATGTTTGTCACATATCTTTTTGGGCGTCAGAAACTTCATTCCTTCAGATTCCCCTGGCGCCCATACCAGTCTAAGATACTATATAGAGGCCATGTCATGTCATGACCTAGAACAAGACGTGTTATACCAGATGGAAGCTGAAACTGAAGGGTCAAAGTTGCAAAATGTCAATACATAACCCTAACAGGATCAGATCAATGCCAGCAGCTAATGTTGCTACTAACATGTTTTCACTGCTTGGGATGAACACATGGCTACAAAGAACCTGCAGCATGAAGTCAACTTCATCAACAACCTCAAACTTTTCTGGGTCCTTAGACAACTGTTTACCATCTCGACACTGATTGTTTGGTGCCTGTCCTGACCCAAGCCTGGCACTGTTTATGAATCTGTCTCTCATATTCCTGACACTGTTCTTGACCCTCTGCCTGTTAGACTATTCAAAATAAAGAGCTGCACGTTGAGGTAGCAAATTAGTGTTTTCTCCCCCAAGAAAGAGGGATAGGGTTAATTATATCATTCTAAGTTTAAATGCGTGTCTCTAATTCTAAAGCCTTCTCTGTCAGTCCAGCTATTTCCCTGCATTCATCACACGTGAATCCCTGATCGCTGACAGAGAGAGATAAACTATACATGTGGTGCAAGCGGTGCAAGTGACTATGCAAGGAGAAGCCATTTACTCACCGTCAGTGACAGAAGATTTACTTACCACTGTTGTTTGATGAGCTTGAGAATGAGAGAGCGAGAGCGATTGAGAAATGGGATGGCGCAGAAAAAAGAAAATAACAATAGGCACGAAATAGAAACACCCTATGATAAATTCACTATAGAATCTATAAAGACAGCCTTCATGCTTTCAATGTGGAACAATGTGTTCTTTTACTGCATGATTTGGTACAAGGATAAAAAAGACATGTATATATTTATATTTATAATTTGATCAATTACACCACAAAAAATAATTCCACAGCTACAGCACTGTTATGAGTCTCTGAGGAATATGACGGTGTTTGTTTCTGAACCTTTCACATGATTCGGTTCAATCACAATGACTCACTTAAGTTATTTCACATTTCAATTTTCACTAGATTTTTATTTCATAATTTTTATTTATATAGCGCTTTTAACAACAGAGGTTGCATCAAAGAACTGTACAGTATAAGATAGAAGAATACAATGATAGGGATGTATAATGATGAGATTGAACAATTTGTTATTAAATGCAAGTGTGTGTGTGTGTGTGTGTGAGCACATCAGGATCTGGTGATCTGTCCAAGGGCGCATCTAGGTGTTCTGGTCTCTGATGAACATAATCTCTGGGTGCTGATCCACCATCTAGTCTGGATACAAACTGAGAAACAGATTAAGAAAGAAACAGGACTAATATTAGCGTAGATGCCATTCTTTTTACGATGTCACAAGTACATTGTATTGTAGGAGTAGTGTTCCCGGTTCCAGCAAATCTAAGTAATGCAGCCTAAAAATCCTTTAACGGATTTTAATAATAAAAGTGTGTTGGTGTGTTATGTGTAGGCTAAGTTAAAAAGATGTGTCTTTAATCTAGATTTAAACTGACAGAGTGTGTCTGCTTCCCGAACAGAGTTAGGGAGATGGTTCCAGAGTTTAGGTGCTAGATAGGAAAATGATCTGCCGCCCGCAGTTGATTGTGATATTCTAGGTATTATCAAATGGCCAGAGTTTTGAGAACGCAGCGGACGTGCAGGACTATAATGTGATAAGAGCTCGCTCAAGTATTGAGGAGCTAAACCATTCAGGGCTTTATAGGTAATTAATAAGATTTTAAAATCTATCCGATGTTTGATAGGGAGCCAGTGCAGTGTTGACAGAACCGGGCTAATATGATCATACTTCCTAGTTCTAGTAAGGACTCTAGCTGCTGTGTTTTGGACTAGCTGAAGTTTGTTTATTAAGCGTGCAGAACAACCACCCAATAAAGCATTGCAATAATCTAACCTCAAGGTCATAAACGCATGAATTAATATTTCTGCATTAGAGGTTGAAAGCATAGGTCGTAATTTAGATATATTTTTAAGATGGAAAAACGCAGTTTTACAGATGCTAGAAACATGGTTTTCGAAGGAAAGATTGCTGTCAAACAGCACACCTAGGTTCCTAACTGATGATGAAGAATTAACAGAGCAGCCATCAAGTGTCAATTATTAGCACCTCTGTTTTTTCAGAATTTAGTATTAAGAAGTTACTCATCGTCCAGTTTTTTATATCAACTATGCATTCTGTTAGATTCTCAAAATCACTTCATATAACATTCATATCTTGCATTAAACAGTGTGTAAATACAACTACTGCAGATTCAGCGTTGATTGTATCATTTTAATTTGCTTGGTAACAGCCCAAATGTCTTATTCTTACTTTAATCAGTGAATAAGAATAATGTGACTCACAAGATAATGGACACTTTTAGAAAAAATGGCTTTATAAAAGTAATCCCCTTTTGGCCACCCCATAAAAAATCATGGAGGCTCCACTGTCTACTTAAAATCAATGCCAATGAAAACATTGCATTAACCAATCAGATTTCGAGTTGGCAGCTCCATGGCCATCTAGCAGGTTTATGATAATGTCAGCATTTTGTCATCCTTTGGATGATCAGAGAGTGTATACAGTGTTTTAGTGTAGATTTTTACAAAATAAAGTACTGCATGACTGCAAAAGAACAACCACACACACCTCCGCTGCACCTCTGAGAAAGACGAAAAATCAATATTTCACTCTTTTATATCACTTTTTATTGCTTCATGTGCTGTATTCTAAGTCAGATAATAAGAAAGGACCATGTTACCTATCACAGCTATGCTGATGACCCACATTTACCTAGCCTTATCTCCAAATGATTACAGTCCCATTGACTCCTCTGCCAATGCAATGATGAAATTAACAGCAGGATGTGCCAAAACCTTCTTGAGTTAAACAAGGAGAAAACTCAGCAGAAAAGCCATTGCATTTGGAAAGAAAGATGAAGGTGAAAGCATATCTTGATTCTAGGGGTCAAACAGCTAAAATCAAGTCAAGAATCATGGAGTGATTCTGGAGACAGACCTTAGTTTCAATAGTCATGTCAAAGCAGTAACAGTAACTATCAGTACATCAGCATACTGTCATCTCAAAAAGAGTGCAAGAATTAGATGTTTTGTTTCCTGTCAAGACTTGGAGAAACTTGTTCATGTCTTTATCACCAGCAGGGTGGATTACTGTAATGTTCTCCTCACTCCTTCCTAAGAAGGAGTCCTTTCCTGAACACTGCTGATTCTGACTAGATCCAGAAAATCACACTAGTCCTCTCAATACTTCAGCTCCACCCGTAATTATACACACCTGAAGAATCCAACCTTCTTCACGATTTCTTGAAAACTGTAGTCAGGTTGGTTTTAGTTACAGGAGGAAGAGAAGTCTTCAGGACAGTGGCCCGTTCCTGATCTAAATGATCTGTACTACTGAAATTTAGAGGATATGTGTTATAACGGGTGTGACAAAGGTCACTACTTAATGATTCTGAGAGTTTGGTTACTCATTCAGAGAGAACCCATTACCCTAAAACTGACCTCAACAGGTAACGTTTCTTTTAAACTGTTCCACATTACACATTACCTCAGCGGCACAAAAATAGTCTGAGAGTGGATACATGAAGAAAAAGTTTTCCAAAACCCATTATATCCAAACCAAAGAGCTGCAGGGTTTAAGGTTTGTTTTACTCAAGTCCATTTTTAATTTATTTCTGTATGTTATTCATGTCCAACCATGTTTTACACATACACCAAAAATAAGCATATAAAGATAACAGCTGTTTCCATGACATCGAGAGGAAGCTGCAGCGGTGATGAGACATCCATGTCACTGTCCCACCACCAAGAGGTGTTCGGGGTTTTAAAGAGCAGTGGGACCCAGCAGATGACCCTGCAGTGAGGTGAGTCGGCTCCAGGTAAAAACCTGTGTAAGAAATACTCCACACTAGGAGGGTCTGAGGGACCATCTCAGACTGAAGTGGACACCCATGAATGGAGAGGTCCTTTATCCTTATTCCAAGTTTCTGAAAGTTCTGCATTTCCCATTTATTAACTGACCGCTGAGGAAAGAGAATACAGGTTAAATTCAGCTATTGAATAAATCTTTTCTATTAAAATTGGCTGCCCTTCAGCTGCAAAGGACCTTGTCACAGCTCAGTCCAGAGAAACGACCTCTTCATTGGCAGACCTGTTCAGAACAATAGTCAGACTGTAAAGGACCCTATATAAAGACCCATTTGGTACCACAGAAGTTCAGCAGAACATTACAGTTGTTTCAATTTTATTTTACCAGAGCCATTAAGTGTTTTACTTTAAGAAGCATTGCTATAGAATTATCTTCCATTACTACATTCAGATCAACACTATTGCATTCATCCATTCTGTGTTCAAATTTATTACCACATTTAAAATGTTATCTTGCTTATCCATCGTCAGTAAATCTCTTGACTTCCTTGTGTTTGTGGTTCAGAGCTGTACTACCACCAGTCTGCTGATAACTCCCTGCTCGTAAGTAGTTCCTGACCGGTGCTCTGGGGCCTTATAAATAAAGTGTGCACATATTCAGACTTCGTCTCCAGTGTGCGTGTGCTTATATTTGTGTGTCAAATCATGGTCTGTACTGCAGGTTTTTGGAAAGGTAAGCGGTTTTTGGTCTTGCTGTTCTAAATGAAAAGGATCTGGATGACTGGGAGCGTTAAAATGTAAAAGATCACAAAAGGTCCCCAAAAACCTCTACCTTCGGCAACAAGACCCTGATTCCTTTTCTTGAATTCAGACATTATCTAGTGCTCTTTTCTAAGCTAATGACATTAATTAGGTGATGTTGATATACCTAAACATATAACATTTATTGCATAACACATGCACACATGTTCGAGAAGTGATCAAAAGCTCAAATGAAAGATGGTTTCTGAGAAACATTTTATATTGCACTGCTCTGCTACAAGAGACTCAATGCACTGAATAAGAAAACACAAAGTTTTATTCACTGACATGGGATGAGAGAAATGATCATTCATCCAGACCGGTCCAGTCACGTAACTCTTCTCTTCTGACAGTTTCTTCACTCGATGACCCTTGTAAAGGGTTTCCGAAATTCTCATATGATCCAAATATGTCTGTAAAATGTGAAAACTCTGAATATAAAACCTCTTTATGCATTAATTTCTTCCTGTCCATCGTTTTCAAAAGCCATCTGAACAAGCTGAATTTCACAAACACCATGTGAAACTTTATTTTAAAAGAAATCTGCCGCCTTGGCTCTCTTGGATACGGCAGGCGATGACGTGGGCGACTTCAACACCCCAGACTTGGGCGTCCTCTTGGGGTCAAAGGCCACACGGGCCTGTCTGGCTGGACTCAGCAGCGAGCTTCGGTCCATCTTTCTGAATTCTGATAGGAGAGAGCAGGAAAGCATATTAGTTTCTGGCACAAAACCTCTTAAAAGAGAAATGATCCAAGACCCCACTGTGAAATTATCTAGCTTATTTCATATGACAGCATATGAGGCCAGTAGCTGTATATTTTATTGTAGCGGCCTATAACGAATGTTGCAATAAAATATTAGATCAGTACATGGCGTGATTGATGAATCAGAAACTAAATATTGCCATTAGGGAAGTAAAAGTATAAATTAATGAAGCAGTGCTTAAAGAAGGCAGGTATGGAGTGTCAGAAATGCCAGTAAAGACTAATAAACAGAATTCCCAATGTCATACTCATTTTCTTATACTGCATTTCTGTCTAATATTTATGGTTTCTATAACCGTGGCATAACTATGATGGTATTGAGACTTGGATTAGTTCATGTAGGACACCACTGAAGGGTCGTGGACAGAATACGGAGTTTCTTTCAGATGTGTGTTGGTGATTCTCCTCAGTGTGTATTGGTGTATAACGGATGCTGGGTGAAGGAGTTTAGATCATGTATGTCCAGCGGTTGAGTGAGTCTCAGAATAACACCCTGGGATGCTCGATTTTTGCAAAAGGAGACCTGGAAGAAAAAGCTTGGAAGCACTGAAGCACATCCTGTTATCGGTATGTGTCGCCTAACACTCCTATGACTTTCACAATGCTAGGAGGAAGCTTTAAAAAATATAATTAGCAGCACATTTTCACAACACAACTTAAACATACCCATTGTTTTATTGTTCTTGAGGCCAAAAGTAACTTTCTTCATTTCAGATTTTGAAGCTGGTAAACCCTGAAGGAAAAAAAAAGAAAGAGAAAGTTACACACAGGTCTGTGTTAAAGAGAGTAGAACACCAGTGAGCTGGACAGGACAGCTTTCTACCCGTTTAGTGGACAAGCGTGTGCTGTGTCCTGCAGCTTTACAGAAGATGGGTGCGGGAGCTTTCTTCTGTCTGAGGACAAACCCTCTGACCGTCTTGTCTTTAGGTTCCTGCTGACAAAACGAAACAAAACACACAACAGCTCAGTGACTTCCTTCACAGTGCAGGCAAACATGGCCCAAAACCATCACATGTGACTCTGATGTGTTTTCGGGGGGTACGAAATCATTTCAAATGAAGGTATATCCAATTCAGTAATTTTATGATATGTTAAAATGCAATTTTTAAACGGCCCACACACACGAGAGAGATGGTGCAGTTATTTGAGTTTTAGGAGCCGGGGAAGTAAGCCAATGTACCCTAGTAAGGCTTTTAAAGACAAGATTCGTACATTAGGTGCACGTTTATGTGTTTTGTTTTTATGCTCAAACAAACCGATTCATTATGTTTGTGCTTGAACACAGTTCAGTATTAGAGAGTTTTATAACGGATGCTCACCGAAGAGGTGTGTTTGTGAAGATCGTGTTTATTCACCTGAGCATCAGACGCTCCGAACACAATAGCTTGAACTTTATAAAATCACCGTTCAATAATAGCGTTGAGTCTCCACACATTTTTGATTTATATATTCATGCGTTTAGTAATTCTGAATACATTCGTGTACATGCTCGCCGTGTTGATTCAGAAGCACGTGGGTCAAAGTGATCCCATATTTACTGAAAGGCAACTGGGCCAGTTTTGGATTAGATTTGAAAAGCATTTGTTTTGTTTTGGTTCTTTTCAGTGAAAATCTTTGTATCATTCTTTTGCACATACAGGTCATCTATGTATTTTCATGTCATTGTTTTAAATGTGGCTCAGATTTCATGTAATTGTACATTTGAGCCTTCTCAGATTGATGGTACTTTTTCAGGACGAAGGAGAAAAGGTTTGTAAAAGAGATCTATATATAATCTTTTTCACAACTTAGAAGTTTACACTGCCACAATTTACAAATAAGTCTAATTTACAACAGCTTCTAATTTCCAAGCTTCATCACAGTTTGGCTGTTACTGGCTGTTCTGATGTATTAGATGCTCTTCCCTATACTTGGATCTAACGGCAGGTATGTTTGCAGCCAATAAAGTGATACTGGACATCTTTTCTTTCTAAATAAACAAGGCAGTCTTACTTTGCTGATCTTGGCGGTCTTGGTCTGGTCTGCGTGACCGTTGATCGGGGAAGGCTTCTCTTCCTCCTTCACCCTCCTCTTCCTCTCTGGTCTGGTCTGGGCCACGGCTGACTTCTTGCTCTTCTTGGCCCTCAGGCGTCCAGCAGTCTGCTGTGGGGCTTCGCTGAGGACCGTCTCCTCCAGAAGAGCTGCTTCCTGGCTCTCTGGAGCGTCCGTCTGTTTGCTCTTCTTCACTGAGGTTGTAGAGTCGGACGTGTCCTGCGATTCTGTCCGCTCGTCTGAGGTGGCGTTTCTCAGCGTCTTCTGTGACGTCTTCGCGGCTGTCGATGCATCTAAAGAGACAGAAGTGACTTCAGATCCTGCTCCTTTTGCCTTTCTCTTCAGGTTTTTTCTTTTCTTCAGCTGTACAGGAGTCACAATCTCTGCTGATGTGATGCTGATCTCCATCTCTGAGCCGTCGTCTGCTGCCTCTGAGGAGTCTTCACAGGTCTTCCTCGAAGCCTTCCTCTTCCTCCGACGCTTCTTCAGCAGGTTAAGGGCAGGCTCGGAGCTTGACCTCTCAGACGCTGTGTGCTGGTTTTCGAGGTCACTCTCCAGCTTCTCTTCTGTCTTCTGGACCTCAGCGTCCTCCAGAGTGTCCTGCCCAGAGCTCTCCTCTGTCCGCTGACCCTCCACACTCTCTAAACCTCGGTTCTTTGTCTTTCTCTTCTTTTTCTTTGGTTTGGAGTCCTTTGATGTGTCTGTGTTGTCTGACGCAGCCTCCGACTCTGATGGACCTGTAGGAGATAAATGAACCGTTTTAAAACTGATCCATAAATGTCCCACATTGCACAACTTTCTAGAGTTTTATTTGAAGTGTTAATGTCCTTAATATTATTTTTGCAGTACAAACACCAAAAACCATCTCAATATGTTTTTACAGCTCTTCTCTCAGAAACGGGTAGATTTTGGCCTGTCTGATTAATATTCATGAGCCTCTCTTCTGATTGGCCTGAGTGACACACGAGCAGGCCAATCAAATGTAAGGACATCACGATTATTTCAGCGCTAAACAAAGGAAGACTGATGCAGCTCTCTCAAAACAACACAGATTTGTTTACGTAAGGAGCTTAAAATATCCAGAATTAACGCCATATAGCCTCAAATTAGAAATATGAGCGCATACCTGAAGTTACTGCCTGACAAACAGCTGTAGTAAAACACTATAAAACCACTCGAACTAAACAGAACAATCATCAAAAAAAAAAGAAGTTTTTTTTTAAAAAAGGTTCAGTAAAGTTTTGTCTTTTGCCGTTACGAGCCCGTCTAAAGTTTTATTGCATCTCAGAACTATGTTGTTTATGAAATAATGTCTGCATGTATGCAAAACAATACTGGTATCACAAACTTTTGCATTTCTTCAGGGGTTCTTCATCTTTCTTTTTATTCTTTTGTTTCCTTCTCTTTCTCTTCCTTTTGCCGTTATTATCCTCGTCCTCATCTTCATCAGCGGACACTTTCTCCACTTCATCCTGAGGAAACACACCTAGACAGGGGACAGAAAACAACTGTGAGGGACCCAGATATAACTTATCAAAAGATGTCTCAAGTAAGAGAGCTCACCTTCACTCAGATCTCGGAAGCTTTATCCCAGAAGAAGAGAAAAATTACACAAAATTAAATCCAGCAAACAAAACAAACTCTCTTTTTCAAAACAACCCAAAAAACCCTTACATTTTCACAAACTTGTAAATCTTGGATCTGTTGAAGCTCTGTATGTTCGAGTGACTGGCCACCTCAAAAAGACAGTCAGCTATTGCCCCATAATCGAACTGAACAAGACAGATAACATTACATATAAAAGCCTTACGATCACAGAGAAACAAGCAGAGTCTGCCATCTGCAGTTTAACATTTAAAACACAATCAAGCAGCCAAAAGAGAGTTGTGTATAACACACACACACACACACCTGAAGAACTGGTCCACATGTGTTGTCTTCATCGTCCATGCCGCCTGAGAGCAAACACTCATCTTCATCACAGTCCTCCTCATCATCTGAAACAAAACACTTCAAGTTACATACTGCTAATCAATCAGTTGAGATCTAACCTCAGACGATCTCACGTAAAAGTTGGCTTGACTAATGCTGTAGAGCAGCTATCCGCAAGATCCATTTTCCTCCAGAGTTTAGCTTTAACCCTAATCAAATACATCTGAGAATGTTAATCAGTGTCTTCAGGATCATTAGAAAATCACAGGTAGGGGAGTTTTATCAGGGTTGGAGCTAAACTCTGCAGTGCATTGGACCTCCAGGGTAAGATCTGAGGAACCCTGCTGTAGGGACTTCCTCTGAACCTCAGCTCCATCTAAACACTCTGCATCTCTTATACTCTGGTCGCCCAAAGTCATTTGTGAACTCTGCAAATAATTATTTTTAACATGAAAGCAAAATGTAGCTTTCATTTTCCTTGCCATCCTCTGTCTTGTGTTACAGTAGACTATATCCAAACACTATCAAGCACAAGACGCAAAAGACTTCTACAACAGTACTGTATCAGTGATACTGGCCTGCATTAGAAACACGTGTTTAAAGTGTTTCAGTGTAATTATACATTTAAAAACACGTACTTGAAGTAATATTAAGTACATGTACTTGACCACGTTATTCTGGTCTTTCCATGTCCATATTTATGACCTCTTGAAAACAAAATTTAAGACTTTCTTGTTTATTTGAGACGTTTAACACCCTGTGGAGTGTACCTTGAGTTTCCTGTGAGTTTTCAGAGAGGGATTGAGTCTTCGTGTCGTCTTCGAGGTCCTGCTCGTGGTCAGACTCGTCACCAGAGTCCACTTCTGCGCTCTGACGCATCTCTCTCTGCAGATCCGCGATGGCGAAAGGAACTTGATCAACGATGGTGTTGAAGACATTGCTGCCGATGGCCTTCAGCAGGACCCGACTGAAAGGACACACGTAAAACTAAAGTGTTACCGTATCTCTCAATCGAATGAAGTATTTATCTTGTGAACGAATGCCATACTCTTTGGTCTTGGCCATAGTCTTGAAGAAAGGCTCAATAAAGGTCTGGTTCTGCTCCGCTGTCAGCTGGAGGAGAAACACAGGATCAGCCTCACTCGTACACAAACATGAGAATAATAATAAAAACACTTAACATTCACCTGATCAACCTGTAAATCACAATACTGAGAAGCAGAAGACGTTTAGATGGTGTCTCAGAGCATCAACACTAAACACCCGTATCTTAACATCTGATGACTCAAACCAGACAGAGACCACACTCATTCAAGATGAACTGATCTCTCACCGAACTAAAGGATTTTATAGCTGATATTATTAAGAGAAAAACTGAGTGAGGGACGGTGTCCTGGGGGAAGAGTGAGGTGAGCAGTGCTGCGCGTCTCTAACAACGTGGACCACAGCAAGACTGATGTGAAGCAACGCATTAGAGCCAGAAACTCCTCAACATGATCCTCATCACAGCGTCTCACCTCAGCTGATCCCACGACGGCCAGTTCAGTCGTATACAGATCCAGAATGTGAAGAATCAACCCGGCCGGACACGCACTGGAGCTCTGCAGGAGCTGAGACGAGAAGATCTGGAGAAACTCAGTCACCAGACTGCAGCGTGCGCACAGAGAGAGAGAGTAAGACAGACGGACACAGAGCGTTCAGATTCATGGTAATATGATTTAGGGCTTGTCAATCACGTTCTTAAACTAAAACCTAAATCATCCATGATTTCAGCTTTTGTTCTGAAAACAATTCTGATTTTACCTGGTCTCCCATTTCTGTCTCTTCAGCATCGCAAACACTTCACGGAAAACGAAGCGGATGAGCTAACAGAGAAAAGACCAGCAGTACTGTGAGAGGGATGTGTCACAGCAGTGTGTGTGTGTGTGTGTGTGTGTGTGTGAGTGTGTGAGTGTGTGTGTGTGTGTGTGTGTGTCCGATCAGAGCTGACCTGGTAGAACTTGTCCAGTCGCAGTCTGTCGATGCCGTTCCACTCTCTCTTCATGGTCTGAAGAAACGTCTTAAAATACAGCATCTCTATGGTTCACATTAAAAAAAAAAAGCAGCCAAGCACAGAAACAGACCGATGAGAAGACTGTGTGGATCCGGGTGATGCTCAATTTACTTGAAAGACATCTGCTTGTAGTAACTTGTAGGTATTTTATAATATTCTTATATTACCATATACACCCAAATGAAGTGCTGACATAAAATGATAAATGTTTGGCCTCTGTCTGCACTGTTTCAGACCTCAAACACAAAAAGTACCTTTTTTACACATTGTTTCTAAAGTAACGAATAATAATTTATAACTTACTGCAGCAACCAGGCTCTCTAATCTGTCTTAAAATACCTTTCATAATAAAAGTTATGATCAGTCTTGAGAAAAAATAAGAAGATGACAAACTTGAGAGTAGTATAAACGGTTTATTCAACCGGCAACAGTTAATTTATGCTTGTTTATTAATAGTAATTCACACCATAATGACATACTTTAAGAAGAAAACCAACATTCACTAAACTAGCAACTTCAGATGAAACTGAAAGTATCTGTATGAGATGTCTGGTAATGAACACATGAATAACTTACGGCTGTCAGGGGTCTGGAAACTCTGGAGGAGTCTGGAGATCTTTGTGGACAGTTCCTCCTACAACCCCAAACACAAAGAGCAGTTACTGACAGCTCGTTCAGAGTGTGTGTGTGTGTGTGTGTGTGTGTGTGTGTGTGTGTGTGTGTGTGTGTGTGAGAGAGAGCATCACCTGCAGCAGAGGCTTGTCCTGCATCCACAAGCAGTAGAACAGACCCTTCCAGATCTTCAGCAGCTCTTCCTCTTTGAATCCTAAAACACACCACAATCTTTCAGCTCAAGCACTCAAGCACTGTTTTATCTGAACGGACCCCTCAGAGTTTCCTCAGGAGCTCTACACACGTCAGATCTGAGCTGAGTTTATATCTCGAGTCTGATTGGTCTGACAACATGACACAGGATTAGAAGAAGATCACCCTCCAGGCGGTTGTTGAAGGAGCTCAAACTCAAGCTTATAAATCATGATTGTCATTCCTTCAGCCTGGTGTCATACACAGCTATCAGACCTAGACGACTGACTTCAGAATATTAATCGTAGTGTAGCGCGTACTGTTCGTTTTAAATCCTAACACAGATAACGTTTCTGTAGCACCGTAACGAGCGGTTCTTTACCCTCGTCTCTCTCCGAGCGCGCGCTGATGTATTTCCTCAGCTTCACCAGGGCTTTGCTTCTCATGGGCTTCTCGTTGGACGCGAGTTTCTGCGCGAACACGATTTCTGCCGCTTGTGTCGCTGCCATCGCTGCGGATCTTCACGTGCTGCTCGTCCTCTCACGCGTCGACGCCGGCGCGCGCTGATGACGACACGCACGAGCTCGCCGTCTTCTTCTTCTTCTTCTTTTTCCTTTTCGACTCAGCGCGTTTTGCTGCCCTCCTCGGGGTGGGCTTGCGACACAAACCGAAGCACACAGGGTCGCGTTTCGACTTCGTGCTCATCCGAATTACAACCTAACGGAAAAAAGCCTTTAGTCACAATCATTTTATTCATCAGTCATCATTTTAATTCTTAGTCTGTATGGGCGGTCACAATTTAACTTGTTCATTTGCCCAAAACTGAGATAATGAACACATTTTTACTCAGCACCATAGGCTCTGGAAACTCCAAAATGGCTGATAGCTTCTAGGAGCTCTTAGAATGGCCACTAGGTGTCGACATTTAACAACAAACTATAAGATAAGACCACGATAATACTAGAAGTCGATGGTGACCCAAAACTGCCTGGTTACAAACTTTCTTCACAATATCTTCCTTTGTGTTCGGCGAAAAAAAAAATCACACACCTACTCGAATGTGAGTAAATGATGACAGAAGTTTCATTTTTGGGTGAAATTTTCCTTTAGGTATCTTAATCTTGAAATGAGGGAAACTTTGGGCTCGAGGCTCAAGATTTTCACCAAGACGGTGAAAGATCTGGTCAGTTAACAGCAAACTCTATTCAAGGTTCCTTCACTCAATTTCAGTATATCAGTATATCGGCTTGAGAGAGCTTTAGCTTAAAACAGGTGTCTTTTTTGTGCCCCCTTGGGAGCTGGTGCCCTACGTAGACTGCATACAGCGGTACAGTCCGGGCATGAATGTGCATACATAGACCGGTTACTTCTTTGTCGTTGTTATTTCCAACTTTTAAACTGAGCAAAGTGCAATAATATTAGCTAATTTAATTCATCTGTCCTTCTCTTTTTGTCAAAATTCTGTAAGAAATGAAACGTTGTCATCCGAGCGCTCCAAACTGTGGTTTGAAAAGAAAAACCAAAGAAAACTTAGAGAGGCAAGTGCTCGATGTAGAACTGCACAGACCACTAATAAACACCAGGCTTGTGAGTGTGTTTAGAGACATACAGACAGCACTATTTAGGGCTTCATTTAGTTTGTGTTTTAATCATTTCTGAGCTACAGCATGTGTACAGAACCACTAACATGAGAGCGCTGCTTTAGGTGTGGAGAGCGAGTGTTTGGGTTCTTCTGTGTTGCAGCTTCAGACACGATGAAAGGCATTATTCCCAAGAACAAAACCAACGGAGTGAAAGACTTCTATTACATAATCCGCTCTGACCTCGGTTGCTATATGAAGTCGGGGTAATTTCAACAAAGGTTCAGACATAACTGTTTTCAGTCTGCACCCTTCCTGCCAAAATGGAGAGCACTACGTTGGTCCTCAGGATGGCTACTTCTACGTCATCAAGGGCAGGGTCAGCGATGTTGACAGACGACGCTGCTGTAGTTCACAGCCTTCATCCTAACTTCCAAGGTGGAGACCACTACCTCTCAGCCCTGGGCGATTTTTACATCATCTTCCAAAGTAAGGGCACTTACCGAAGAACATCAAACATGACTCAAGACTCGGACGCTGTAGAACACGACCTGCATCCCAGCTGCAGGGATGGTCTGGATTACTGGGGCCTGCCAAACCACTTCTACCTCCTCAAACCCGTCTCGGAGTGGGGGCTTGAGTACTACAAAGGTACAGACTTCAGCAAAGACGAGTGCGTCGACGTCTATTCTGTTCATCCCGATGTTATTAACTCTTCCTGACGGCCTGTCAGTAACTAAAGGCCCAGCGTTTGGCATGTGGGAGAATATTAAAACAATAACTAATGACAGCAATACACCAGTGACATGGCAAAAGAGAGTTGATAAAAAGGTTGGGAGAAAATGTCTCAGATCGCACGCAACTGGAAGATAGCCACGACGACCTCGACTGAATCTGGAGCCCTTTCAGGGTTAACAGTGAAGGGGCAGTTCTCTTTTTCTGCTGAATATGGAGGTTCATGTGTCAGCACGGAAAACGAAAGCCGGAACGATCTGACGGAAGTGACGAGCAACTCCTTTGAGCTGAAGCCAAATGCGAGTTTCTATCTGTGGCAGTACAGACTGGGTCTTGGAAGATGGATGATGAACCTCTGCCTCCAGCTGAAATCCCACTGAAACCTGCTCAAACTCATTTGGACTCTTAACTGAAACATGCAGTTTTCATCACCACAGTTTTTACGGTAACACTTTATAATAACTTTTATTAATAAATCATTATTCAAGATTATATCATTCTAAACAGATCATAAGCTAACAAAGCCAGAAACATGAGACCATGTGCTTGTTAATATTTACTAATACACCTAATAAACATGACCTAATGACTAACACATCACTATTTCGTCTAAATTCAAATGCATACACACTTTCGCTTCAAAAGGTCATGCACTTTTAAAAAATCCAAGTGTGATTCTGACGGATGATATTCAGCGATTTAAAGCTTTTATCCGTATGATACAGGAAAGGTTGGGGACAGGGTTAGTGGGATGTCTTAAATGATCACACTTGATTTTCTCGGTTCAGTTCTCGCTATTAACAAACTGTTAACTAAAACTTTCTCTTTAGTTAACAGTGAAACAAGGGACTAGATGATGCTATTCTAAAGTGAAGGACGTGGTACTGTCCAAAACCTTACGTACATCTCAAAAGAGTTCTGCTGATCTTCACTTCAAATACTGATCCGAGGAATAAGTAGTTTCAGCTGGTGCTATTACATACTAAATCGGTAATCAGAATTTCTTGTTAGGTAGTTCCTTGTTCATTAGTGACGGGACCGTATTCTAAAGTGTTACCGTAAACGTTATCGAAAACCAGATTAATAGAGGTCAAAAAGATTGTTTTGAACAGCACGTGTATGTTGTGTGCGCAACATTGCAGTACTTGTGAAGATACTCTATTTACAGAGCTTCAAAATAAGTTGAAATTAGTCATATATAGCATAATGTAGACCCATAAAAACTGCATGCTCTGTTCAATACTCTAATGACGTCTGCTGCTCTAACGAAATGTATATTTAAGAGCATTTCAGGCCAGAATCTTATTGTTTTAAACTCAAGTCTAAAGTGTTTTTATAAAGACATAGCTGGAGCCTTGATATTTGTTTTGTGAAGACATGAGACATCCTCTCATCCCCAGGAGTTCATGAACTACTGAGAATTCAGAGAAAGTCAGAAATGTGTGTACCTGCTTTGAGAAATGCTTGGAGACCTATGTCCCAGACTATTTGCCTGTTATTCACAGTACTTTAGACCATGATAGAAATGCAGACAGCAGCAGGTCTGGGGAAAGAAAAGTTCTGGGACAAATTGTTCCAGGTAGTTTCAGTGGAAAACCAGCCATAGCCCACTTTGGCTGCCGTCTGATGAGCCTGTGAAAACATGTATATCAGTTTTCTTTCTGGTCCACTGGATGCCTGTAGAGCAGAGACTGGTAGTCTGTCTCCAACAGTACAACTATCAGATACAGACGTGGACAAAATTGTTGGTACCCTTTGGTCAATGAAAGAAAAACTCACAATGGTCACAGAAATAACTTTAATCTGACAAAAGTAATAATAAATAAAATTCTATAAATGTTAACCAATGAAAGTCAGACATTGTTTTTCAACCATGCTTCAACAGAAATATTAAAAAAAAATAAACTCATGAAACAGGCATGGACAAAAATGATGGTACCCCTAACTTAATATTTTGTTGCGCAACCTTTTGAGGCAATCACTGCAATCAAACGCTTCCTGTAACTGTCAATGAGACTTCTGCACCTCTCAGCAGGTATTTTGGCCCACTCCTCATGAGCAAACTGCTCCAGTTGTGTCCGGTTTGAAGGGTGCCTTTTCCAGACTGCATGTTTCAGCTCCTTCCAAAGATGCTCAATAGGATTGAGGTCAGGGCTCATAGAAGGCCACTTTACAATAGTCCAATTTTTCCTCTTAGCCATTCTTGGGTGTTTTTAGCGGTGTGTTTTGGGTCATTGTCCTGTTGCAAGACCCATGACCTGCGACTGAGACCAAGCTTTCTGACACTGGCTAGTACATTTCTCTCTAGAATTCCTTGATAGTCTTGAGATTTCATTGTACCCTGCACAGATTCAAGACACCCTGTGCCAGACGCAGCAAAGCAGCCCCAGAACATAACAGAGCCTCCTCCATGTTTCACAGTAGGGACAGTGTTCTTTTCTTGATATGCTTCATTTTTTCGTCTGTGAACATACAGCTGATGTGCCTTGGCAAAAACTTCGATTTTTGTCTCATCTGTCCACAGGACATTCTCCCAGAAGCTTTGTGGCTTGTCAACATGTAGTTTGGCATATTCCAGTCTTGCTTTTTATGATTCGTTTTCAACAATGGTGTCCTCCTTGGTCGTCTCCCATGTAGTCCACTTTGGCTCAAACAACGACGGATGGTGCGATCTGACACTGATGTTCCTTGAGCATGAAGTTCACCTTGAATCTCTTTAGAAGTCTTTCTAGGCTCTTTTGTTACCATTCGGATTATCCGTCTCTTAGATTTGTCATCAATTTTCCTCCTGCGCCACGTCCAGGAGGTTGGCTACAGTCCCATGGATCTTAAACTTCTGAATAATATGTGCAACTGTAGTCACAGGAACATCTAGTTGCTTGGAGATGGTCTTATAGCCTTTACCTTTAACATGCTTGTCTATAATTTTCTTTCTGATCTCTTGAGACAACTCTTTCCTTTGCTTCCTCTGGTCCATGTCGTGTGTGGTACACACCATATCACCAAACAACACAGTGATTACCTGGAGCCATATATATAGGCCCAATGGCTGATTACAAGGTTGTAGACACCTGTGATGCTAATTAGTGGACACACCTTGAATTAACATGTCCCTTTGGTCACATTATTTTCAGTGTTTTCTAGGGGTACCATCATTTTTGTCCATGCCTGTTTCGTGAGTTTATTTTTTTAAATAATTCTGTTGAAGCATGGTTGAAAAACAATGTCTGACTTTCATTGGTTAACATTTATAGAATTTTTATTTATTATTACTTTTGTCAGATAACAGTTATTTCTGTGACCATTGTGACTTTTTCTTTCATTGACCAAAGGGTACCAACAATTTTGTCCACGTCTGTATTTGAGGAACTCATCCTGATCTTCTGCAATCTTCTGATCTTCGTCCAGTTTCACAGGAGGAGAGGACTAGCTGACACATACATGAATCTCACAGTTTTAACACAGTCCCCAGCCTGACACTTAGTTGATGATCTGACAAAGAAAATGAAGGACTGTAAAACATCTCACTTCGACAATGGACGCGGAGAACATAGTCCACTCAAACTCAATGTCTTCAACGTTCTTGGGGATCCAATCAAAGTTCTGCTGGAGGAGGGAGGTCTTCATAAAAAATAATGCTATTTAAATTTGTAAAGTTCACATGCATTTGATGAGAAGCTTCTTATCAAAGAAAAATTCAATCTAACCGATTTTAAGGCTATTTTGTATATTCTCATCACTGGTCTGATATAGGGTTATAGCAAAAGAAGTAAAATTAGGCCACAGATTGGCCCGATTTCATTGGGTGGCCAAAAAGAGCTAAAACACGTCTATATGTACACCATGTTGTGAAATGACACAAATGTATTATTTACACTGTGAACATGATGGGAAGTCAGCCAAATAAAAAACTACAATGGATCAGTTTTGACTATCAGTGGGCTACAGATAGCCTCTCTGACCATGAGCTAAACTGAGGCTACACAAAGAACATGCCAAAGAATCAAAATCATACACCTCGTAAACGCTGTTGACTTCGCTTACATGATGGAATATCATACATCTGACAAGTTATTTGGCCAAAAAATAACAAGTAATCAATCTCATGATCACTTGAGCTGGAAGTGGGTTACACATAGCTAATATACATACGATACTTTGGTCAAGAAAGATCATTTCACACTCCTTTATTAAAGAAATACGTCTTAAGAAGCAGTGTAGGTGTGTGCGATATTGCTCCTTTAATAGTTGTTGCCTAATAGAATGCAGTTTGCTCATATAATTCATAAAAGAAATCTCTACATGGGCATTTGTTTTTATAATATACTGTATAATATATGAATTTCAGCACATGAGTGTGCTCATAAATAATGTTTTGTTAAATTGATTTTATACAAGAAGTTATATTTTATTTCTAACTACACTTTAGATACCATTCTTCCCCATTTCGAGAGTGAAAACAGTTCCAACCAGAGACAGAGCGAGAGATATCTAACAAGAACTGTATTGCTCTTTGAAACTTTATTACATATATCATTTTACAAAAAAAACTAATAAAAAGGATTGTCGTGAAGTATACGAAACACCTTAATAACACCAAAAAGCACGTCATTATTTGTGTATAAAATGTGTGTGTGTGTGTGTGTGTGTGTGTGTGTGTGTGTGTGTGTGTGTGTGTGTGTGTGTGTGTGTGTGTGAGAGAGAGAGAGAGAGAGAGAGAGAGAGAGAGAGCGCGCGCTCTTGGTCTCCGGTGATGCGCGCGGCTCTCCGCCTTCAGTCTCGTTCAGGACACACTGACTGTCTGCTGAGGTACATCACCATATCTTCGTTTTACTGATTTTTTTTTTTTTACAATGTACTAGGAGTCCCAATTATAATGTACTTGTTGCTTAGTCGTAGCATTGTTTATTTTGAAAGTAAAACTAAACTGAAAGTTGCATTTAAATGGAAATGTTCTCATTAAGTACTAAAAAAATCATAAATAACGTAACAGTAATAGTCTGTGTATAATGTTCAGCATGTCTCCTTGGTCTCCGTCAGCATGTGAACGCGTAATTACTAGATCATTGTAAGAGCCGGACAGGTCGGTGTAAGATGGCCATTCACGTGGACGGACTGCTGGCCATCGTCTTCTTCTACCTGCTGATCCTGATGGTGGGCATCTGGGCGGCGTGGAAGAACAAGAGCTCGGGGGTCTCCGAGGGAGCTGACCGCGGAGAGATCATCATGGTCGGCGGGAGAGACATCGGGCTGTTCGTGGGAGGATTCACCATGACCGGTGAGCTCCAGTCTGTGTCTGCGCACAGGCAGAAAGTATTAGCAACTTTACCTTTGTGTCTTTACGATATGCACGAGGACTGAAAAAGACGTTTCCTGAATGAATGACTTGTTTAGAAGCGAGTAAAATCTTTACGTTTAAAGCTTTGTTTTAATCTTGTTTTCATATAGAAAGACGGGAATTTTTCTTTTCGTTCCTTTGTCATGAATCCAGTATATATCAATCAATCAATCAATCGTTTTTATTTATATAGCGCTTTTAACAACACAGGTTGCATCAAAGCAATGTACAGTATATACCAGTGAATCACTTTCCAGTGTATTGTCACACACACACACACACACACACACACACACACACACACACACACACACACACACACACACACACACACACACACACACACACACACACACACACACACACACACACACACACACACACACACACACACACACACACACACACACACACACACACACACACACACACACACACACACACACACACACACACACACACACACACACACACACACACACAGACACACACACACACAGACACACACACACACACACACACACACACATTCAGACACACACACACACACACACACACACACACACACACACACACACACACACACACACACACACACACACACACACACACACACACACACACACACACACACACACACACACACACACACACACACACACACACACACACACACACACACACACACACACACACACACACACACACACACACACACACACACACACACACACACACACACACACACACACACACACACACACACACACACACACACACACACACACACACACACACACACACACACACACTCACACACACTCACACACACACACTCACACACACACACACACACACACACACAGACACACACACACACACACACACACACACACACACACACACACACACACACACACACACACACACACACACACACACACACACACACACACACACACACACACACACACACACACACACACACACACACACACACACACACACACACACACACACACACACACACACACACACACACACACACACACACAGTGATCTGTCTCTCCGGTCACAGCCACGTGGGTCGGAGGAGGATACATCAACGGCACGGCGGAGTCGGTGTATCTGCCCGGATCCGGCCTGGCCTGGGCTCAGGCGCCGTTCGGTTACGCTCTCAGTTTAGTAGTCGGTGAGGTGATTTACACGGATCAGTTCAGCATTACTCATAGATTTGAAAGAGTGTATTACCCTAACCCCACTACATGCAAAATAAACAAATGAAATCCAGTGCCTGATGTTTTGAGAGCCCATTTTGAAGTGTGCTCTCTCGGAGCAGGTGGCTTGTTCTTTGCGAAGCCCATGCGGTCTCGGGGATACGTGACCATGCTGGACCCGTTCCAGCATCTTTATGGCAAGAGAATGGGAGGCCTGCTCTTCATACCTGCTTTACTGGGAGAGATCTTCTGGTCAGCCGCTATTTTGTCAGCCTTGGGTACGGAAATACACTCCATAACACACCTAGAGCTTCACAGATCCGTCAGAGTAAAAGTGTCCTCTGCACAGGAGCAACTCTGAGCGTGATTGTGGACATCAACATCAGCATGTCGGTGGTGATCTCTGCCTTGATCGCCATCTTCTACACGCTGGTCGGGGGACTGTACTCGGTGGCGTACACAGACGTCGTCCAGCTCTTCTGCATTTTCATCGGTTTGGTGAGTCTTCTTACAAACACAGAATTTTGACTTTTGCCACCTAAACCTTCTTAGTCTTTATGATTAATATTTTCCCACATTGACATCCTGGGGTAAAGATTCTGAATGAGGGGAATGTGTTTTGAGCGGCTCATTAGGAACAGATGACAAAAAAGCCTGGGTCATTTTTTACTAATTGTTCTGGGTTGACTCTAGTAATGAGCTGATGAGTTGAATCAGGTGTGTTAAATGAGAAAGACATATAAAATATGAGGGGGTTGGGGGTCTCCAGGACAGGTTTGAGGACCAGGTTTTTGTCTACTGTCAGTGACTGTAAGAGAGCAGCAAAAATGATCAGAAATGACTTGGTTTGGTCAGTGATGAATGTGCATTTAGTGTCCAATCTCTTTTATATTTAGAAAAGAATGAAACAGAAGAGTTTGTTGGAGTATCACGTCTTTTGGTTCATAATTCAATGGCACGCAACTGCTAGCTAATATCTAAAATCAAATATCTAAAATGTTTGGTAATTTCCACTGTTAATCTTGACCTAGCTGACAGTGAGATTACAGCAGCTTGAAATCATTGTCAGAACGTGTCCATCGGTGTGATTGTCTATATTTAGTGGATAAGCGTGCCGTTCGCCCTGTCCAACCCGGCTGTGTCGGACATCGGCGTGACCGCGGTGAAGAGCGTGTTCCAGGCTCCGTGGCTGGGTCAGATCGATCCATCGGACGGCTGGATGTGGGCCGATAACTTCTGTCTGCTTGTGAGTCGTGAGCAGAAACACACATACAGCATTTTTTCATTACTTGTGCTGGGAATGAATTCAGGTTCTTTTAACTATCTCTCCAGAGGATCTGTCTGTACTGTACTCATATGATGGGTCAGGTGCATGGCCAGTGATTCTGAGGTTCCTGTGTGTGTGTGTGTGTGTGCAGATGCTGGGTGGGATCCCGTGGCAGGTGTACTTCCAGCGGGTTCTCTCGGCTTCCTCGGCCAGTTACGCTCAGGTCCTGTCCTTCCTGGCTGCCTTCGGCTGTCTGGTCATGGCCGTGCCGTCTGTCCTGATCGGCGCTATAGGAGCCTCCACAGGTAACACAGCAGAGAGAGAGATCTGAGACAGATGACTGCTGCGGTGCGTTTAGCTAAACCTGACCGTATCTACAGGGGCTTCATTAGAGCTGTTTGGATCAGAGCCTCAGCTCATCAGCAGATGTTTACTGTGTAGCGCTGATGAATAAACACACACACAGTCAAACCTAACTTTATTCACACATCACATATCGGCGCACTAGTTCATTTATGTAGGAGAGGATAGCAAAATAAAGTAAACTGTGACTTACAGTGTTATACCCAAAAATGATTCATACAACCAGTAAAACTGAAAAAAAGGTGGGAGCAAAAACTACTTAGATGCTTTGACCTAACATGAACTTTATACTCCACAGACTGAACAAAGTGAAGCATTGCTTGCAAATCTCCTCTTTGGCTGAGATAAACTGGTATCTAAACGTGTTCTTAAATTTAAGAGTTCATTACATACACTTCTATCAAAGTTATCTGATATTATCAAGATGAGTTTGTTCTGACACAATTTAAACTACAGTGTAAACTACAAATGTATGCTGAGTTAAATCAAGCACACTATTTGACCCCATCTGTTGTTGAGACTGGAATCAGACGTCGTACGGGCCACTTCCTCCAGTGGAGAAGGACGAGTCGGACATGATCCTGCCCATCGTCCTGCAGCACCTCTGTCCTCCGTTCGTCTCTTTCTTCGGTCTGGGGGCGGTGTCGGCCGCTGTGATGTCCTCCGCCGACTCCTCCATCCTCTCCGCCAGCTCCATGTTCGCACGAAACATTTACCAGAATGCCTTTCGCCAGTCGGTCAGTTCTTTATACTAAGCCTATGTCTTTGTTACAACTGTGGGAGCGTTTGATGTTTGAGTCGCTGCAGTATGCAGGAGTGTGTTTATGTGGAAAAGAGTAGTGTGTAGATGAGTGTGTGAGGATCCCACTGTAATGCTATGTAGACACTTGTGAGCAACCTCGATTTCAAGAGTAAAAGAAGAAAAATATACAATTTTAGTAATTTCATGTAAACAACCTTATGTCAGGCATTAACAGACAACTAAACATTCAAATAAAACCCTTTGACATCTGGGGCATATTACAGAAAGATCCTTACTTTACAATCTTATCTGTTGGAAAACAATGATCATCTCAGTTAGGACCATATTCAGGACAAAATCTATTACAGCATTTCTATTAAACCTCCTTACTTGACAAAAAAGTCTTATCTTTAGGACAAACCCACAGCCTTCCTAACTTCAAAATCCAACAGGAAAAACACTTACAATTGCACTGTCAAACAATGGTATTGTATTATGTAGATGACATCTGGGCTACTCTCTCGGGGGTAGAATTGGAGGTTCAGAGAGGGTCTGACGAGTTTGGAAGAACGTGAGTGCGAGTAATTAATGTGTCATATTTGGGGTGGATTAACTCTGTAAAGTGTGGCTCTGCAGGCGTCAGACGGTGAGATCGTGTGGGTGATGAGGATCACCATCTTCGTGTTTGGAGCACTAGCGACCGCCATGGCCCTCCTGACAGGCTCCGTTTACGGCCTGTGGTACCTGAGCTCAGACCTGGTGTACGTCATCATCTTCCCTCAGCTCCTCTGTGTGCTGTTCGTCAAGGGCACTAACACCTACGGCTCGGTGGCCGGTTACGTCTTCGGGCTGCTGCTGCGGGTCGGCGGGGGTGAGCCCTACCTCAGACTCCCTCCGTTCATCTACTACCCCGGCTGGCAGACACGGCAGAGGGAGCAGCGCCTCACACCAGAGCTGGAGAACTTCGTGGAGCAGAGGTTCCCCTACAAGACGGTCTCCATGCTGGCCTCGCTCATGAGCAACGCTGCCTTCTCGTACGCCGCCAAGTATCTGTTTGAGAGCGGCACGCTCTCGCCCAAGTATGACTTCCTGGATGCAGTGGTTTCCAGACACAGCAAAGAAACGATGGACAAGACCACGCTCGTCACTCATGACAATATCATCCTGTCAGAGCTGGCTGCTGTTCGGCCGCGGCACGGAGGCTCTGTGGCGGGAACCTTTGTGAACGACGAGGCCGAGG
The DNA here is from genome assembly GCF_018831695.1 of Puntigrus tetrazona. Classification (NCBI taxonomy): domain Eukaryota; kingdom Metazoa; phylum Chordata; class Actinopteri; order Cypriniformes; family Cyprinidae; genus Puntigrus; species Puntigrus tetrazona. The sequence goes on from NW_025048644.1 coordinate 552,049, forward strand.
GGAGCCCAGACTCCGGCACCGAGCTCCAGTAGAGACGGGAATAATCATCACTGAAGAACAAACCCACAAGCTGTGCAATACTAGCAGAGCGGAAACAAGTCATACACTTACCATTGACTTGACGTGATTGATGGTATGTATGAAACGAGCTTGTGTTTATTCCTTTTTTCTGCTTAGAATATAACTGTAATAGAGCAATACGTTTTTAATCCATATGTTCTTTTAAGGAGCTTTTTAACCCAGAAACAAACATGATGTCTTTATTTACACACCCTCAAGCCTGGTACTCGAAAGTGCCAATGATGGTCCTCCTTAATATTAGCATTAGCATTACATTCATTACCTGCTCCTTCACGTTTAAAGGATGAGTTCACTTCCAGAAAAAAACATTTACTGATAATTTACTCTTCCCTAGTCATCCATGATGTTCACGTCTTTCTTTCTTCGGTCGCAAAGAAGTTTTGGGAGAAAAGTTTGGGGGAAAAGTTTTGGATTTCAATGAGAGATCAGACCCTGGATAAGACTAGATAAGACCCCCACTCCTTGGTTGGGATCATGTAGATAACTTTTAACCCATCAGCCTCCATGAAAGGCCATGGAGAAAAATCCTGGAATGTTTCCTCAAAAACCTTCATTTCTTTTAGGCTGGAGAAATCAAAACATGAATTATCAGGAAACTTCTGGACGTGAACTAATCCGTTAAGCAAGTGTACTGTGTGTTGTATGGTGTTATGCAAGTTGATGTAGACACCTGATATAAAGTGGTTTATCTGTGTCTTCTGAAGACGCACGATAGCTTTGCTTGTGATTTTAAGCCTCTAGTCACTTTCTAATGCCATTAATATTCAAGCAAGATCCTGCTACTACTTGTATAATTTTCTTGGCTTTCCGGAGCTTAACAATGTCTGTCCCTGCTTGCTTTTATTGCATAAAAAGAGCAATGGAATAATGTTAACATCCTGTTTGATGTAAGAAAGAAAGCCAAAGCTGCTGGACGTACGCTACTTGAGGGTGAGTAAATACTGACAGGGTTGTCAAATATTTCAAGCCCTATAGATATATTGCTTTATTTATTTATTTTAAGGAGACTTTAGATTTAAATTCTAGTTTAAGCTAAATTTTTACAGAATGTCTGACCTGATCAGGAAATAGATTTAAATAGATGATAGATGAAATCAACAGCATATTCTAACAGAAACTCTGTGAAGAATGTATAGAATGAAAATGTGTTATAAGATTTTTAATTGGTGGAGACAAAAATTGTGTAATGCACACATAGCCATGTATTGTGGCACTTCTATTTTGTCGGCACAAAAACGTAAAGCTTTCCTTGATGTTTGCAGTGCAAAATTTGACCAGAGAGGTAAAAATGATGGTTACTTTTTCATTTGACAGAAGTTTGTTGTTGCAATGAATTATATTCTGTACGCTGTCTCTGTAGTGAAGCAGCGAGAAGTACTTCAAAAACAGCAACGTTGCCACCTTATTGCTAAGAAATACGTCACATGTAAAATCTCTTTAGTAGCAAAGCTCCTTCATTGACACTTTGTTGATGGTATGCATATATCCTACATTAATGAAGGAGTTGATTAATGGGCAGTAAGTAGATGAGAGCAGCTGACAGGACTTTCTCTGAGAATATTAGCGAGCGGTGCATTGGCCGTGTCTTATTACACTGAACTAGATAAACTCTAGACACACCAGCTCAGATGTCCACAGCTTCAATAAATATGCCCCTTTTATATAATTATATATAATATATCTAGAGTTCGCTCAGTGTGCGGCAAACCGATTTCTATATACTGCTTATCCTGCACAATCTGACCATAAACATTATAAACGTCCGCCGTGACAATTTATTCACAGGCACATCCCCGGAAAAAAAAAAACATTTGATCATTTTAAGTCGTGATAAAAGCTATCAGTCAGTGATGTCTGTTGTCATACAGCGACGGTCAGGGTCCGGAGACACCAGGGGCCAGATTTACTAAATAAAAGGCAAACTAAAATAAGTGAGTCAGCGCTAATTTCATAAATCCTGCTTTTTAGCGCTGGGCGAGGGTTTGAGCTGGTGTAATGTGTGTACAGTAAAAATAACTATTCTCTATACATAAAGTCATCCTTCAATGCATTTAAGTGATATAGGTGATATATTACAGATGACTGCTAGCTGTCTGTACAGCGACACGAACCTGTTTACAGATGAATCGGTCGGTGTCTGTCATCAAGCCGCTGCTCCCTGGTAAACACTATGTATGACCCCAAGAAAGCCATTAACATATGCTTGCTTACATCATTCATAGCTAATGGCTGTTTAGCCCTTCAGTGCAGTATATACCTCTCAAACCGCACGTGAAATCTCAAACACGCCGTATAATGGCTTGTAAAGGCACTTCCTGTAATGTCTAATGTTTTCATCTGCCTCAGTAATGTCTTTGAATCCTGTTCAAAACGTAGGGGCTTTTCTCATCAAATATTGCTATGGCATAATCAGTATAACTGATTCTGTTGAAACCAACGATGACCCTGTAAATTAGCACTAGAACCGTAGTGTCCAGAGTGGTGTTTAAAGTCATGTTATGCCTCTGTGACTGGAGATCTGTTGACATGAATGGGAGTGTATATAATCATAGTGTCATACAATGAGCAGCCCTGGTAGAAATGAGTAAAAAAGACTTTCTATGAAGCCTGTATTTATAATACATTATAAGGGTATTCTTAAGGCATTATAATGTACTAAAAACCTTATAATGTCTGTTGAGGAAGCATCAAAATAAAGTGACAGCATATATTGAGTATCAGAAACACCGCTACATGCTAGTCAACAGCTGTCTTTTATTGTTTTTATTGTTACTTATAAGTGTTATTTGACCACTTGAAGGGGAATATACTATAATGACAAGACTTATAACTCATTTTAACTATGATAAATATAATCCATTGTAACGTATCATGTTCACGGTGTTATAAATGCTCATACTAAGCTATAACCACAAATAAGTCAATAATATAACACAGTAAAATGGTTCTTATGGATATTCATGAAATGAATTACATTGCCTTATAAATAAAGACTTCATAGAAAGTGTTACCAAATTCTCTTTAAATCCTGATCCTATTTGTTTGTTTTCCATTGCATTTCTTTTATATGATAATTATATAATTAATTAAATGTGAAATTATTGAAAATATTCTGAATGAAAAACCAAGACACACATTTACAGCACATTTTGCTCAGTTTTACGAAGGGTGCCAAAATGTGTGTGTGTGTGTGTGTGTGTGTGATAAATATTTCCAGTACAGCTGTGTTTGAAGAAAATATTTCCGTGACCTAGAAGTGATTTGTTGTATTTATATATCTACCTGTTTGTCTGTTGTTGTAAACAAATATATTTTTTGTGCTGTATCTAGCGTAGCTGCATCAGAAGATCAGAGATGTCATTTTGACCACCAGGAAATATTTATCTACCTATTTATTTAATAACAATGTGAAGAATAAGTCAGGTATTAAATGATGTTGTTTGGCATTATCTGGCTCTTTGTGTTTTTTGGAAACAGGTTGCTGTAATACTCGATTTGTCTTGTTATACTCGATTATTCAGCATTGTTCATTTGCAATATGATTTCTGAAGCTCTACTAACGGATATAATCCGTTAGTAGAGCTTCAGACACCGAATACTAAAACATCTGTGATTATTCTCAGGTTCTTAAGCTGAAAAGGATAAGATGTGAAGGTTTGCAGATCTCTGTGAGGGAACTTAACGACCTCTCATTGCCTGAACGTGTTGTTATTCACTCGCTGAAGCACTCGAATGATTACGTGACCTGCCAGACCTGCCTTGCTCATTTTCACGATGGATGACTTCAGCAGTGTCTTCTAAAGTGTGTTGATTGAAGATGTTGCTCGGACCTCAAGCGAACGACTGCTTAGCTGTCAGTGTAGCTCAGTGTTCCTGCTTTAGCTTTCTATAGTTCCTTCAAACCATCAGACGACTTCACGACACGACGGTCGGTTACGGGAATAGATGCTTGCATGGTTTTCCCCGTGCTTTAACGTCAGAAAATCTTTCTTTGAATGTGGTGTGTGTCAGTCATAGCACGAAGCGCCGAGACCTTCTACACACTGATAAACAACACAATAGGCCCCGTCTCCTCCTGAGGAGCAAAGGACTTTAAAAGCAGAACGTTTTAATACACAACCACTGACCCAGAAACCCTTGTTTTAAAGCCTCAAACAAAGGCAGAGGTGGAAGGGAAGAGAAATACATTAGCTGTAATGCTTCAGATGTTTGGAGATAAAAGGCCTGGAGTCCAGGGATAGACGAGGTGCTTCGCTTCAGTCTAAGTGCTCCTCTGAAGCAGAGAGAAGGCCTGGAGCGTGAACAACACCAAACCATGTTCTCTGAGCCTTTCACTGATCTCAAACCAAAAACACTACAATAACCTACACTGTTACGTTCTTCCATCGTAAAGTCAGTTCAGACCTATATATATTACAGTATTTACCACACTCACAGCATACTGTAGTATTAACTATAAGGAACTGTAATAAATCATGCAGTATACACTACAGTAAAGTGTATACCCTGAAGATACCTCCAGCATTTGGGAAAATAATGCGTTTATATTACTATAGTTGTTATATAACCACAACTATATGCCACAACAAATGAATTTAAGCGCTTTAGTACGGTTCAAAAACACGAGTACATTAGTAGTAGTATATTAGTATAGTCCCTCTCTTTCCGAGTGTATCAAGCAGACGTTCATTGATTGTTATTGCACTGTTCAGGGCTCTTCCTGTGAGGGTGGTGTTTTTGCTCCTCGTGTGTCTGTCTTTAATTAAACAGACCGCTGTCTCCGCACAACTCAGCAGCGCTCGGATCCATCCCCTGCTGATGCAATGACTTTAAACATAATAACAGCACTTCTGAAACAGTCTTCATTCACTGACCTGCAACGCTTCATAATTCAATGAATACTACGATGAAGAATCAGGGCTACATTCACAGCAAAAGATGGCCTCTTTGCTATTATCAGATGGTCACTGAATAATAAAAATGGCACAGATATCTTGTCCCGGATGTTTTTCTAAAGCAAAGTGGCATCCTTCTGCAAGAGTCAGTGGTATTTAAATGATTTACGTCACAGTAATGGGACTCCTGTCAGTTTATACGAATCTCCTTAACAAATATGCCTCGAGCTAATTTATATTGACTTCTGCAATTTCCCTCTTTAATGTTGCTCCTATCACATTCTGTTCTAAATAATTCTGTCCATCAAGACTTGGTTTATTGCCTCTGACAGAAGCAGTGTCCGGCGTTTCTTTATACTATTTTTGCACACACGCGCACACACACACACACACACACACACACACACACACGCACACACACACACACACACACACACACACACACGCACACGCACACGCACACACACACACACACACACACACACACACACACACACACACACACACACACACACACACACACACACACGCACACACGCACACACGGCTGGTTGCCTTCAGAGTAAAATGTTTTCATGTTGGCGGAGGTCATGAGGCTGATCGTGGTTTTGTTGACGGATGCAGTTTTCCTGATCCATGGGCTATTTTTCCCCTGAATAAACTGAACGAGGGAAATCAATGGCGTGTGTGTGTTAGCGTCTAGCAGGACTGCCTTGTGGCGTTTTATTATGAATGTTGGCACGTGATGGACTGATATTGATTATCGTTCCTCTGTAAGTGATTGCTGGGATACGCTTCAAACCTAGAACATTACATACATAGTCATTTCTGACAATGAAGACTGGTGTGATAATACAGCTTAGAAAACGATTATTTTAGGTCGTCAAAATACTTCTAAATTGCACCGTTGGATTAAATCAATTCAGGTTGGGCGAGCAGTAGAGAATTCTTTAAAAGCATTAAAAACCTCACTGTTTGTGTTTATACAGTTTCCACACACGGCTGTTTTTTCTTGAAAGTAACTGTGGTTACTGTGGTCAGGTGATTAACTGAATCATGAGGTTAAATAAAGCTCAATCTGATTGCGTCGGAAGAGAGAAGAGCATCTGCTCAGCACCTGCAGTCACAACCATCTCCTGTCTCTCCAAAGGTCATTCATTTTTTGTGACTTTAATCAACTCATGTCTCTCGATAGACGCAGAGGACCCTCCGGCCTTCCCTCATTTGATAGTAAAGCAAACAGCTTTCACTCAAGTTAAGAAATGTACATTTTATAGTCCAATAACATAAACATTTAAACTGAAAAAACAATTCCCCATTCGTGTCAGGAACATAGTAAGCTCTTGGCAGGACTCAGGAGATTCATCCATTCCTTATTACATGACAGAAACTACATCAAACAAGGGAAGTAAAAGATCCAGCGCTCTCCTGAAACAGCAGCACAGACCCCTTCTGACAGTTTCTATTACCTTTACGCCATCAGGCTCGTTTACGGACAAGAAAACACAGTGTGCGACTGCTCATCTATCCTGCTAACAAACTGCTGTCGGCGCACAGCCCTGGGCTAACGTTTTAGAGGACTGTCTTTAAAAATGATCCAGGGCGCAGCCAGATTCAGCGAGGCAGTATTAACAGCAGCGGAGGCGGACACAGGCGGTGATAGATCTGCTGTCACTGACCACTGGCAGTTATTTATTTGATTATTTTCTTCCCGGTTCAGCTCCAGTATGAATCAGAGACTGGAAAGGAGCTGACGGGGGAAAAATACATTGTCATTTGACTTATAACCACCAAAGTCTATCTGTATCGGCTGTGTGCATCACAGAATAGTGCTGATCATTTGCTTATTTGGTTTTAACACCAGGATCATAGAGCAGACTGTCCACGACTTGTTCTGATCTCAGATATTACTGCAGCCTCAAATTAACCTTTAATTTTTACCTCTGTATAATAGTTAAAAAGCCTACGTTTTGTCATCCTACAGAGATTTGTAGTTAATTTAGGCTTCTTTAATTGATTTACAGTAATAGCTTCCTTGTGCTGTTGTTACTGGATGCAATTCTAAACATTTGAAATGAAAAGTATGCATAGAGCCTGTATCAGATTAGAGTCTGTGTGCTGCTCTGGCTAGCAGCTAATTTGCACGCTTCGTCAACAGAAAGAAACCAAAGTGAAGAAAAATGAGCACTCACTTGAGTGAAGTGAAAGATATACACAGAACATGATCTTCCTGCAAACACTACAATATCAGTTAACACTTTACTGATGTCTGATTACGTTTCTAAAATGCAGATTAACACATACCTCTTAAATAGCCCGGTCAGTGTAGTGGATTATAAAAGCAACGAAATCGCTGTAACGCATTTGGCTTATTGCTTTATTTCCCATTCAGCCTGTGTCAATTTTGCCTATTGGTAGTGACAGGGCCAGGAGTCTCAGGAAGTGGGTTCAAGTAGTATATTGTATTATATATCCATAAAAGGCTCTTGCGGCTAACATCAGGCCGGTCGTGTTTACATTGTCTTGTGGACCGTATGCATGATGCTCATCAGAACTAATCAAATGTAGGCTTCATTAAATGAGATCATAGCCACGGTGAACGGTCAACTCCTGAAGATTTGCCACTTGTCTCGTATATTGTAATGACTGTACACTTTTAACAGAGATCTGTTCTTTTGCTCAGTGCTGATTGACAAGTGTTTTCTAAGCATCACAAGAAAAGCAAGACTGAAGAGCAGGTATAATATAGCAGTATAACAACATTAGGAGTCAGGAAGGATTCAAGCCCGCTAGATGCTGCGGTCAAGTACCACACGTCTGTCCAAGACTGACCGGAAACAGAGGAAAGAACGGAAGTGTCCGAGGTGATGAAGATGGAGTATAAAGGAGAGAAGGTTAAGGCGAGATGGGGAGATGGACAATGTGGAAAGATTGTGTTTACAACACTGTTCCAGAACAGATGTGAACATCCTGTGTGCTACTTTTCTGAAAAGTTCAGTACAAATCAAGTAGTGTTGAGAAAGGTGTTAAAATAACTATAAAGTTAACATCAGCGGTAGTAGTAATGTCATCACTGACTGGTTTTTCTGCTGAGTGTCACGTTCTGGGTAAGGAGACAGAAGAGGTGTATTTTAATGGCTCAAATAATCTGGTGGCATCGCACCTTAAAACAAACATAAAAAGGGTAACTGAATCTTCAGTAATCAAAGTTCAAACCAGAAACTCAAAGTTCTTTCCTTAACTGATAATCTCGAGAGGTGTCTCAGGCAGGCAGACGGATCGGGAACCAGAACATCAGGATCAACCAGGGTTTGACAGGAATAATGAGTAGAACCCCATTGTGACCGGACCGGAAGAAGAGCGGCAAAAAAGGATTTACCCACTGTTATTTCACCAAACAGAAAGTCAGAGTCAAGTTCTGGCTTTTACTGGACAATGGGTAACGAGATGTCCAACTGCTCCACAATCCCTTATAGCACACATACATTTAGGAAATGCCTTTTTGATGTCTGCATTTACATCTGCAAGGCGTATTATTTAGGTTGTTTGCTTATCTGCAATAGGTCTGTTGGAGGTCTCTTTTTAGATAAAAGAGACGTCTATTAGATGTCTTTAAGATGTTTATGATTTAGAATGTAAGTAAATTTGACATCTGTAAGACGTTTGCCAGACGTTTGTAGACAGCTGATGCTTTCCAGATCATGAGATCTTTAACAGACATCTTGCAGACGTAAGTGAGCTATCTGGGATACAGGCATAATCCAGCAGTGTAATAGCAGCGTATGAGGCAGGATACGGTAAATGAGGCTTGTAATGATTTGTGAGACGAATGGGAAACAAGCAGTGAACGGTGGGAGGTCCAGGTGATGCGGCCCTCAGGTGACGAAACTGGGTAGTAAGATCTGACACCTACACTACCAGGGCTTTCACACCATCTGTTCCTCCGCTCTGTCCATTTGAGCTGTGCTAGTAGTTAGGAATTTGTTGTTCTCAGAAGCATTTCCTGAATTCAATTGGCATAGTAACAGCACAGTTTTGCTTAAAATACTGCAATGCACACAACATTATGGGTGACATATCCGATGTTCAAAAGAGGACAAATTGTTGGTGAACGTCTTGCTGGTGCATCTGTGAACCAGACAGAAGGTCTTTGTAATGTATCAAGAGCCACAGTATCCAGGGTAATGTCAGCATACCACCAAGACGGATGAACCACATTCAACAAGAGTAACTGTGGACGCAAGAGAAAGCTGTCTGAAAGGGATTTCCGGGTGCTAACCCAGATTGTATTCAAAAAACATAAAACCACAGCTGCCCAACTCACTGCAGAATTAAATGTACATCTCAACTCTCCTCTTTCCACCAAAACTGTACATCAGGAGCTTCACAGGGTCAATATACATGACTGAGCTGCTATAGCCATTCCCTAGACCCAAAACTTGTATTAGATGGGCGAGTCACTGCCAAGGACTACCAAAGCATTCTGGAGGACCATGTGCACTTAATGGTTCAAGCATTGTATCTGTCACGAATGAGCGGTCTGAGGCGTGCGGATCCATGTGCAGGCTTTTATTAAACAAAGGCATGGTCATAACAGGCAGGCGTCAAACAGGGCTAACAGATATATAGGAGGCGAGGCAATAACGAAATCCAGAGACAGGCAGAAGGTCAGGTCAGGCGGCAAACGATCAGAGACTCAGAGAACAGACAGGGTCAAAACCAGAAACTATAATCCACGAATGATCTAACTATGAGACAGGCGAAACAATGCAACCTGCAGTTGAGTGGCTTGCTGCAGTATTTATAGTCCTGGGACAGGAAGTTGTCGCAGAGGGAGTGAATGCAGATCACCCAGAGGTCAGGGCTCCCTCTGCTGGCTTGGTGACATAGCCCCCCTCCTAGGAGCGACTCCTGGCGCTCCACAAAACAAACAAAATAAAACAAAACTGGGAGCTTGGGAGGGGGTTCCGGGAGGGAGTCAGCAAACGGAGTCCAGGGCGGAAGAGACGGAGGGAGGAGCCAGGGAGAAGACGGGAGGAGACCGGAGCGGGAGGTGATCCAGAGCCCAGCCATGAAGGTCAGTGGTGGAGCCGACGGAGGGAGGAGCCATGGAGAGGTAGCGGCCATCAACTCCATGGGACCGACCGATGGCGGCGGAGCAGGTGGTCGCGGAGACTGAGGCGGAGGCGGAGAGCCGATGAGCCAGGGTGATGCAGAGGCGCTGGAGGTCCTAGGCGACACCGCAGGCTTTGGCGACTGATGCGGAGGCGGGGGACGAGAAGGACGCGGCGGAGCCAGAGCGACAGAGGACTGAGGTGAAGCCGGGGGGAGGGAGGAGCCTGACAGAGCCGGAGGGATGGAGGGACGAGGCGAAGCTGTAGGAGTGGAATCCTGAGGCGACGGATGGTCGACGACCGACCAAGGCGGAGCCGGAGAGACGATGGAGCCTGATGAAGCTGGTGGATTGACGGAGCACGGTGGAGAGGAGGGAGCTAGGAGCCTAAGGGAAGCCGACGGATCTACAAGCCGAGGTGGAGTCTGGTACTCGGAGGCGGAACGATGAAGTGAGGGATCCTTCACCCACGGCGGCGATGGAGACTGGCAGACCCGTGGCGAGCTCCAGGTGAAGGGCAGAGGATGAGTGTAGGGGTTGCTGGGATCCATTGACGACGTGTAGCAGGGGTGGGAGGGTGGGAAAACTTGAGGCTTTGCACGAGGCGCGGGCACTGGAGGCTTTGCACGAGGCGCGGGCACTGGAGGCTTTGCACGAGGCGCGGGCACTGGAGGCTTTGCACGAGGCGCGGGCACTGGAGGCTTTGCACGCAGGCGCGGGCACTGGAGGCTTTGCACGCAGGCGCGGGCACTGGAGGCTTTGCACGAGGCGCGGGCACTGGAGGCTTTGCACGAGGCGCGGGCACTGGAGGCTTTGCAGGGCAGGCGGCAGCCATCTTGGGAAGCGGCTCCGGGCAGGCGGCATCCATCTTGGAAAGCGGCTCCGGGAAGACGGCCATCTTGAGAAGCGGCTCTGGGCAGGCGGCCTCCATCTTGAGAAGAGGCTCTGGGCAGGCGGCATCCATCTTGGGAAGCGGCGCTGGGCAGGCGGCATCCATCTTGGGAAGCGGCGCTGGGCAGGCGGCATCCATCTTGGGAAGAAGCGCTGGGCAGGCGGCATCCATCTTGGGAAGAGGCGCTGGGCAGGCGGCATCCATCTTGGGAAGCGGCGCTGGGCAGGCGGCATCCATCTTGGGAAGCGGCGCTGGGCAGGCGGCATCCATCTTGGGAAGCGGCGCTGGGCAGGCGGCATCCATCTTGGGAAGCGGCGCTGGGCAGGCGGCATCCATCTTGGGAAGCGGCGCTGGGCAGGCGGCATCCATCTTGGGAAGCGGCGCTGGGCAGGCGGCATCCATCTTGGGAAGCGGCGCTGGGCAGGCGGCATCCATCTTGGGAAGCGGCGCTGGGCAGGCGGCATCCATCTTGGGAAGCGGCGCTGGGCAGGCGGCATCCATCTTGGGAAGCGGCGCTGGGCAGGCGGCATCCATCTTGGGAAGCGGCGCTGGGCAGGCGCATCCATCTTGGGAAGCGGCGCTGGGCAGGCGGCATCCATCTTGGGAAGCGGCTCTGGGCAGGCGGCATCCATCTTGGGAAGCGGCTCTGGGCAGGCGGCCATCTTGGGAAGCGGCTCTGGGCAGGCGGCCATCTTGGGAAGCGGCTCTGGGCAGGCGGCCATCTTGGGAAGCGGCTCTGGGCAGGCGGCCATCTTGGGAAGCGGCTCTGGGCAGGCGGCCATCTTGGGAAGCGGCTCTGGGCAGACGGCATCCATCTTGGGAAGCGGCTCTGGGCAGACGGCATCCATCTTGGGAAGCGGCTCTGGGCAGGCGGCATCCATCTTGGGCAGCGGCTCGGGGAAGGCGGCCATCTTGGGCAGAGGCTCGGGAAGGCGGCCATCTTGGGCAGCGGCTCGGGAAGGCGGCCATCTTGGGCAGCGGCTCGGGAAGGCGGCCATCTTGGGCAGCGGCTCGGGAAGGCGGCCATCTTGGGCAGCGGCTCGGGAAGGCGGCCATCTTGGGCAGCGGCTCGGGAAGGCGGCCATCTTGGGCAGCGGCTCGGGGAAGGCGGCCATCTTGGGCAGCGGCTCGGGGAAGGCGGCCATCTTGGGAATAAATGCAGTGTCTTCTTCCTCCATAATACCCAACGTGAGAGCTGACCCCACAGTCACTAAACCAAACTCAATAAAGTGTGCCAGTGATTCACGTGGACCCTCTCGAACAAGTTGTGTTTTGAGTGGCTGATTTATTCCCTCGTGAAAAAATTCAATTAGCAAACAGTCCGGTAAATCAGAGAAGTAAGCCAGGTCCAGAAATTCCTGAGTATAATCCTCAAGTGATCGGGTGCCCTGCTTGAGGGTTAGCAAAGACATTGCAAGATGCATACCTGGCCATGGTTCGGGTGAAAAGCCGCTGGATCCTGGTGTGAGGTTGCATTCTGTCACGAATGAGCGGTCTGAGGCGTGCGGATCCATGTGCAGGCTTTTATTAAACAAAGGCATGGTCATAACAGGCAGGCGTCGAACAGGGCTAACAGATATATAGGAGGCGAGGCAATAACGAAATCCAGAGACAGGCAGAAGGTCAGGTCAGGCGGCAAACGATCAAAACGTTTTGAAACTATAATCTATAAAACTATAAACTATAATCTATAAAACTATAAACTATAAAAACCAGAAACTATAATCCACGAATGATCTAACTATGAGACAGGCGAAACAATGCAACCTGCAGTTGAGTGGCTTGCTGCAGTATTTATAGTCCTGGGACAGGAAGTTGTCGCAGAGGGAGTGAATGCAGATCACCCAGAGGTCAGGGCTCCCTCTGCTGGCTTGGTGACAGTATCCTGAAAGCTCTGTCATGTATCAGGATGATAATGCACCAGTACACACAGCAAGACTGGTGACAGAGTGGTTTGAGGAACATGAAAGTGAAATTGAACATCTCCAATGTTTTGGAGGAACGAGTCAGGAAATGTTTTGCTTGTGTGGAGAGGTAAGGTCCATTGAAGTAAATCTAGCACAGGCAGCTCTTCAAGTATTGTGTGCGTTTGGCAAGGTACACAAATTCATCCGTGTGGTCCTCAAGAGAGAAATCCCCCTGCTCCAGCAGGAGGATGAGGACATTGGGGTAAGACATACGGGCAAAAATCTAAATAAAAACTGATCAAAACACAGAAACAAATGGGTAGGGAAAGACACACCGTTCACAAACTGTATTGGTCCAGTCTTCTTTCACACCATGGTGTTGTGAAGAAAGCACAAGGACTAATAGTACAACAAATCCAAATGATGATAAATCCACAGAGAAGAATAATGAGCACACATAACATCTCAGGTGAAACAAAGTAGACCGGACACTGAACAAACTGGAACTTATAAAGGGTAAAGGAAATGACTTAATTAACACCTGAACATAATGATAACTGATTGACACAGAAACTAGGACACACAGAGCACATGGGGCATGGAAAACAACAACTAACGGTCCAGGGGCATGACAGCAGTATTAATGGATTTAGTCATTACTTTAACATGTTTTGTGTGTAACTGACAGGGAAAAATAGATAAATAATTGTTTTATTGGGCATTCAACATATCTGAAGTGCCAAAACTAAACCGAAATGTGATGAAATAAAGTCTCACAAAATCCTGTGGGAAGAGTCTGAAGAGTCTGTGCTGTAAAGTGAAAAATAGTCACACAAGTATATTTTTGAGTATATATTTTAACATGTAAAACAAAAGTGGTAGCGCAGCACAAAAAAATCACAAATCGCATTGTGGAGGAACTGAAGGGCACACCTACACCTTTCAACCTTCATCAGTAGGGGACGGATGGAAGCAGAAACCCTATTACAGAGTGAACTTAAAAAAAACATAAAAAGAAAACTTTCCATTTTCTTTCTGCGGTGAATTCAGGCATGTTCCCCGATTCTGCCATAGCTAGAAAATAATTGTTCATCTGTCTCATTCAGGGCGGCCCATAGCGTAGGAGGATCAGACTCATCCAGGACACCAAAAGACTGTTTACTGTTTGGCTAATTATTACTTAAATAATGTTTACTAATGAAACCTCATTGTAACGTGTCTTCACGGTATTTATATTTGTCAAATTCACATTAATAAAAATCTACATTTCTCATTTATATTCAGGCCTAAAACAGCAACAAGCTATAGTTTAGTGGAATATTCCTGCCATCTACTGTCTGGAAAACAAAAACTTTTCAATTGCAAAAACAATTTCGTGCAATTTTGTGCATGAATGCTAGACGTAGTCCTTATCACTCGTTTTCTTTTTTAGGCTGTAATGTGGTTTAGGTGCTATTTTAGTATAATTTATCCATTCTCCGCCTATAAAAAATCAGTAAATCATGAACGTACTGGGTGCATTGGGCTATCATGGGGTACCAAAGAAAATATCCCCTAGGGTAGGGCAGCTAATTCTGTCTATGTGTATGACTAGAACCGTCTCGAGGTTGTGACATTTATTGACATACAAGTCTGCAATGTGTGTACGGCAAAAAATATTAATGAGAAGCTGGAAACCTCTTTGGGTTGAGTTGATTCTACAATCAAGAATGTAGAATCGCTAGAAGTTAAGTGTCCCCATAGAGGAATCCATCAAGGCTCCAGTGGAGGATGTACTGGCTGGTGTCTATAGTCACTCCACAAAAAGGTCAGTATAAAAAAAAGAAACGTTTGTCTGTTAGTTCGTCTGATCTCTGTCAATTTAGGGTACAATGACTTCATTTCATCCATTTTTCATGTAAATCTTCTTGTGCTTGTCTTTTGTTCTTTGTGTTTCCTGTAGTTCCAAGAGAAGTGAGGCGTATAAAGAGTTTATGGATCTTGAATGTGCTCAGATACTGCAGTGCTCAATGGCTCAGCCTCCACTTCTGATAGCCAGGAAACCCACGTACACGCGTCTGCCAAATATGAAACAAGTTCTATCTTGCGAGTCTGCTGTTTCTAGGTAGGTGTACTTTCATGTGCGTGTTAGTGTGAAGAAGTTCACAATTTAATCAACTTAAGTCCCAAAATCAGCTGGAGTTTGATTGCTCTTCAGCGCCAATCACAGGAGGACTATCTGTCACGATCCCAGCGGGATACGTCATTCACCTTGCCCCGAATCCATGCTGTGAACACGACACTGAAAACATAAAGGAAAATAAAAGAGAAGAAAAAACACACCTACTGGGCAGAGACAGTGAAATCACACATCCATATTCAGCTCTGATAATAAAGTCACCATAGAGCAGTGCAGCTTTCACGTGATTAAAAGAGGACTCTCACTGTAACGGTCATCCACGATTATATTAGATCAGCCGAACGTGCATTTCAAACATCTCTGAGGAAGCAGAAGTCATAGCACCTGTATAGTGGTAAGTGAAGTGTTATTCACAGGTGAAGGCAGGACTGAAAACGCTACACAGACACAATGATGACATTACCACAGGGAACTATTAATAACAGCATGTGAATGAGCTGAACTGAACAAACAGATTGATGAGCTGCTTCTCGTGACTTCAGTGAAACCTCCTTCACACCTGACATCGTTTTAAACACACCTGTCCCAGAGCAGAGTCCGCTGCGTGTCGGAGTGAGCGAGTGTGTGAAGAGTATGAAGACGATGAAGGCCCGCTCCACGCCGGAACTCTGCTTGTCATCTCCACTAATTCAGTTGAAGTCTGACTGATAAGAATGATAATTCTGTTAAGAGGGGAAGTGAATCAATCAGTAGAAGAATTAAGGATTCATCTTTAACTCTATATCTCTGTATCTGGGTGTACGCTGATGAGCCCAGACTGATTCAGGAAGAACTGAACCCAAGCAACCCTTGCTTCACATCGCTCTGGAAACACTTATCTGGAAAATAATTGATCGTTTGTTTTCAATCTTTTAGCTTATTTGTAGCTTGTAGCGTTATATCAAATTAAAACTAGTTGTTATAATTGTTTACATACCATATTACAGAACATACTAGTTCTCATTACATAGTACAAAAGATCTTTTCGTGTTTAAAATATATAGGCTACATCCTGAATAAAAGAAAGCACGATAGCTTTACACCATACTCTTTTTTTTTATGCGATGATGATGATCAAACCCTGTAGGACAAGTCATCCTAATAAGAATGTTTGCCTGCCATCTACAGAAACATGAACCACTGCATTTTTGTCTCACACTTTTTTTAAATTGCGAGTTTACCACCTCATTGCTGAGAAATATTATGTAGCGATCTAGTATCTCTAAATTAGGCAATTTTAATAACATCTACGGAATTTATCTTGTTTATCGTTCCTCCCTCCCGCCTCCTCGACGAACCAATCCTGTCAGCTGTAGCAACGCACGAGCCTCCTGCGATTGGACAGCTGAGACGTCAATCAAACAACCGTGGCAACCAAGGCAAACAATGACGTGCACTCCGGAAGAACGCGATTGGCTGGTTCCTCTCGCTCTGGGTGGAGCTGACGCGTTTCTACGGAAGTAGCGAAGACGGAAGTAAGAGTCTCAGTGATGCCTGCATATGTTGTTTAGGCGTTTCGTCTGAAGATTTGAGGGATATATTTGATCTCTTCTCAGCGGTTAAGGCTGTCTGTGGAGGATTCAGGGATGGAGGTCAGTCTGCTGTTTATAGATCATCTGTGTGAATGACTACAGTCATCTGTGTGTGTGTGTGTGTGTGTGTGTGTGTGTGGGGCACTGCTAACAGAAGAACCCAGTCAGTTATTTAGACCCCGGCTTTACCATGGTAAAACAGTGTGGTCAAAGCGCTCCTGAGTGTCGAGGTCTGCTCAGGACCAGAGGAGGTCCTCTGAGATGTTCCTGAGATCCAGAGAGAGTCACACAGAGTCTGCTTGAGTTCTTCGTGTTCCTGGAGAAACATCCTTGTTGACCCTGAAACAACACTGTGATTAACCAATCAGATCTGAAGAACCAGTTTATGGTATTTGTGTAGTTGAGGCTTCCTATAAGTGTTTGGTGTTTGTACATCAGTGTCATTCATCTATCATTATATCTGAGTTTGGACATTTCTCGTGGGTTTGTTAGATAAAATAGTGGTTAGTAGACTTTTAATATAATGTTGGTAAGGCAGGAGAGGTGTTTTATTTGTGTTGTGTGTGTGTGTGTGTGACAGGACCCCGGCTCCGAGTGTGTGTCGTCTCCAGCGGGCCAGAGCTCCAGCAGATCCAAGGTCAGTCAAACCTCATGAACGCTGATTATCTCGGTCTTCTTCTCAAACATTTTAAATAACAAACTAAACAAACCATATGGATTCTGCAAGACATGATAACACTGTGACATTTTAGGTCATATGTGATTCATTCATCATAATGAGAAAAAACTTTGGGAGGATTTGTTTATTATTGGAGGCCCATTTTAACACACAAAAATCAATTAATTGTTACATTTAATATTTAAATTGAGATTTTTTAACTGTAAGATTTCTCTTCTGCTCACCAAGCCTTTATTTATTTAATCCAATATGCAGTAATATTGTGTTTTTGTATGTAAAATATCTATTTGGATAAAACTTATATAACTAACATATTCCTGTAATCAAATTGTAGTAGTTTTAGTCTTCTGTCAAACACAAAAGAAGATAAAAGGTAATTTCAGCTGTTCAGTGAAAGTCAGTGTTGTCCAAAATTGAAACGCGTGGACTTACTGACTTTGACTGTATGGACCAAATAGCTAAAACACAAGTCTAGTAGCTTCTTTCTGGTTTTACGGAAGAATAAGTCAAACTCCAGGAAAAGTTGTGAAGAGCGTGAGTTGTTGAAGACAAAACTAAAGTCTTGTGTTCTGTTGTGTTTTCTCTTAAAAGCTGGACACGCTGTCTAAAGAAGATCTGATAAAGTTTGCCAAGAAACAGATGGTGGCAATGCAGAAGATGAAGTCAAAATGTGCCGGTAACTTTATAATAGTTCCTTCTTGAGTGCAAAAATCAGTTTGTAAAAGCTTAACATTTGTATAAGTTTATTTTTGTGTGAATCAGATTTAGAGAAGGAGGTTGAGGAGTTGAAACACTCTCCGAGTGACAGAGCAGACTCCTCAGTTGTCCAGGTTAGTAGCTCTACTAAACCACCTCAGACACACCCTTTGTTTTAAAATGATCTGTACAGAATAGATGTCATATCTTTAACCAGTCAGTGCTCTGTTAGGATAGGTTATATTGTCCAACAGGTTTAGGTTTTAAAAGAACCTCTTCCTCCATCGGGTTCTGCTTTATTCTGTTGAACTAGGAGAGGCGATGACGTGAATGTTCCCACAGTAGCTGCAAAGCACATTTATTGACATAATATATGTATCAGTGAACTGCAGAGTAATGTGGCACGCTGTGATGAGTAAGACTAAGCTCTAGTCTGTATCTGTGTCTCTGAGAAGCCTTCACCTGATAGTGGAGAAGAACTTTATGCTACAGTAGAGTTAGGAGATCCTGCCTGTGTGCGTGAAGGATGTGTCTGAGAGTTTATCGTTTGGACAGGAACTGAGCGAGAGAATGAACGTCGTGCTGCAGGAGAAAGCTGAGAGTCAGCAGAGCCTTTCATTGCTGCGCAGAGAACATGAGGAGCTCCAGAACAACGCTCAGGTAACCCTACACCTGCCAAGGGTTCAGAGGTAATGGATATTAAATATAATAACACAAAAACCTGTCCCTGCGTTCGTCATCATGGGAACATCTCAGCTGAAGATCATGAGGAAATGACATCACTCCCTTTGACAAGTGCATCCCTCTGCTCACTACAGAGTCTCCACTAACAAGGGGAAAATGACCATGAATCGAATGATACACAATACACAAATTGTTACACCCCTAATTGCTTCCATTGTCCTTATTTGTAAGTCGCTTTGGATAAAAGCATCAGCTAAATTACTAAATATAAGTAAAAAAAATGCAATTATATTGCACAAAATAAACAATACATACATAAATGGTCTGGTTCAAACCAGATCAAGTTTTATTTATAAATAAAATGTATAATTTATTTATTTATTTCTAATTTAAAATCATACCATCTGTTTCATATAATAGTAATGCCTAACATTGAAGTCATTTAATTTATTTGTATATTTCAGACTTATTCTTTCTCCTCTAATAAAATAATGAAGTCTAATTGAAGTGTGTTTGGACGTACATGTAATACTGTTCTAACTCTTCACATTAATTTACAGGAGACCGTGGCCAGACTGGCAGCTCTCCAGGAGGAAGTAGACTTAAGAAACAGAGAGTACACAGAAATGCAGAAGCGCACAGCCGAGCTCACTGCGGACCTGGAGGCAGCTCGTACCGAATATGAGTCAAGATTATCTGAAGCTGGAGAGGACCTGGCCGAAGCCCGGCAGCAGCGGATAGCAGCGACAGAGGACCTTGAAGCCTCTCAACGGGCGGGACAGGAGGAGACCGACAGCCTCCGGAGGGAGCTGGAAGCGCTGAGGAGGCAGCACGAGGAGGACGTGCGCTTCCTGGAGGAGCAGCTGGAGCTGAGCACCGCAGACTTCGAGAGCGAGCGCGAGCGGCTGCTGCTGCTGCAGGACGAGCTGGCTGAGCAGCTGGCACTGAAAGAGGGCTTCCTGCAGGACGTCCAGGAGGAGGAGGAGGACGCCAGCAGAGCCCCTGCGCCTCCCCAGCACTCGCCTGACCACTCCGACCAGCTCAGAGCAGCCCTGGAGGACCTTCAGGCTCACAACATGATGCTCCAGGAGGAGCTTGTGCTTCTGAGGAACCTGAAGCTGCAGCTGGAGTCTGAGATGAAGCAGACAAGAGACGATTTCGCTGTGGAGAAGGAGGAGCTGGAGTTCAGAGTCAACGAGATGCAGATGAACAGAGATGCGTCTGTGGAGAGAAGCGGCGCCCAGACCTCAGACAAGTCTCCCAGCGCTGACCCGAGGGTCACTGACCAGGAGGACCTCAGAGACCGAGCAGAGCGCCTTGTGAAGGAGCTCCAGAGTGTCTTCCAGCAGATCAGAGGAGCTGAGGAGACCTCAGAGGAAGAGGGACTGGAGGTGACCGTTGAGGACCTGAGGAATGAAAATGAAGAAACCCTAGAGAGCCTGCAACACAAGGAAAGTCTTGTCCACGAGTTGAAGGAGATGCTGAAGTCCGTGGTCTTTAGTGAATCTGATCTGAATCAGAACAGGACCCTGAGTGAGGAGAATGAGGAGCACATGAAAACTCTCGAAGAGGACTCCGGTGTTCTTCAAGCTCAACAGCAGGACACCGTCAGAGATCTTCAGGCTCGGATCACCAGTCAGTCAGAAGAGAGGGATGCCCTTCAGCGAGATGTAGAGCGCCTCTCCGCCGCTCAGCGTCGCATCGTGGAGATCCTCCAGCATAGCTCCTCCGAGACAGAGGTGGACGGAGCATCTGATGTCTCCAACCTCGTGGAGCGCCTCTGGACTCAAGCCCAGGAGGAGAGGCACGTCTTGCAGCAGCGGCTGGAGGAGGCCGCTGAGGAGCGGGAGGCCCGGGTTCATGAGCTCCAGCGGGAGAAGGACCTGCTGAGGGCCAGTCTGGAGGACGTGTTGCTGGACGCGGAGGGACTGCAGAAGGATCTGAGGGACATGCAGGCCATGAATGAGAAGCTGAGGGAAGAGAACCACCGTCTGCTCAGTTTGGAGGAGAAAGGACAGGAGTCTCAGGAGGAAAGCGATGAGGCCGACAGAGACGCTCTCATATCTCAGCTCAGAGAAGAAGTCGCTCACTTACAGGTATGTGCTGCTGGCTAGAATGTTCCCTGAATAGGGGAGTATGACCAAGATCTAAAAGGACTTGCTCTCCCTGGCCCAAATTATTCAAGATGTTCATGTCTGTCTGTCTTTAGTCTTTTGGTTTTTGAGGAAAATGTTCCAGGATTTTAGTAGTGAGTGGTGCTCAACAAGGTGAAGGTTCAAACTGCAGCTTCAAATAGCTCTGCACGTTCCCAGCCAGGGAATAAAGGGCTTATCTAGTCAAACCATTGGTCATTTTTTATTTTTTTTTTTAAACCAAGAATGCTGGTCTTGTACCATCTCTGTGATGCATGACCGTGACTTTAGGCATTATCACATCAGAATGAGGATGCATGACATGGACAGATATAGAACCGAACTGATTTTCTCTGCCAACATCAAAATTGTCCAGCATAATTGTTTTACCTTTTAAAGGACATTTGCATGTCTTTGCATTTTTGCTTTTTAATGGGTGCTTTTTAATTTGCCTTTGTCGGCGTGATTATGTGATGTCTGAAGTCATGGATGTAGGACTAGTGCAAGACAAGCATTTATTGTTAATTGTTAGATTATATACGTTTACTGTTCATTAAAACAAATGGCCAGTTGTTTCACTGTAAAAAAAATTGTTCACCCAAAATGAAAATTGCCCCATTTTTACTGTCCCCACAGTCTGAGCGTATAAATGTATCCTGGCTCTTTGAAGCTTGAAAATGCTGCTGGATAATGACCATTATTCTGATATATCCACAAATACTGTGACGTAAAACTAACCTACATGCCTCTGGGAGTTATCACATGTCCTCTGAAGCAGATCCATGGGACGCTGACCTCTGACTCGATGTATGAAGAAATCATTCAAAAAGCCGGACCTCGACTCTCTCTCGATCTGCTTCAGAGGACAGTGATAAATGGCTAAATTTATTCAACAGAATTTTCAATCAAAGATCTCTTATTTTTCTTTTCTCCTGACTGTCTACTTTCAGATGTGCAAAGAGTCATCAGTGTCTGATGAAAATGAACAAATGATAGCGTTATCTCATGAAATAGGTGAGTTTGTTCACATCAGACTTTGAGAAAACATCTCTGAGCAAAGGTTCACCTCTAAAGTTGGCTCCCCACAAAACTGAGTACTGGTCCTGAGGGGCCTGAAAACGCTTGTGCTCTGTGGTTTTTAAGATATTAAAATAATATTTATTGTTGATTTTCTGAGGTTAGTCATCTCCCCCACTACCATGTTCATTCAATTTGTTAATTAAAAGAAAGAAAATGACTTTCATTATGGCCTATTTCATTAGTATTATTATTATTTTTTTAAACGTAAAATAGGCTTATTTTCATTTCTGTGCACAAATAAAACATGCAAAACTATACTTTTGCATCCATTCACTTTTAAAAGAATTAATACAATTTCATTATGACCTTTTACACCTTTCATAAACATTTGAAAACTGCACACATTAATATAGAAAAAATGTTAACAAGTTTTCTTTGGCTAATTAGAAGGCTTGTTCACACATTCAATTTAGAGCTATATCTCTTTGCTAGATCACTGATGGTGAGCTGGGCAATTAATAATAAAAACACAATATTTCAGTTTTATAGAATTGAAATAGATACAGCATTTGTTTTAATGGGCAACATGGGGTGGAGAGTGACGTCAAAAAATAATGTTTAATATCTCAAACACCAAACCAGCACAAACAAATGGCATAGTTTTGGTGGTTATTTCTGTTTATGGGGTGCCAACTTCACAGAGGTCTTTTATATTCCTGATTATCCATCTGTTGTGTAGAAATGCTGAAGAAAGAAAGCAAAGAGAAGGACGAACGCATGAACAAAATCAAAGCTGTTGCTGTAAAGGCTAAAAAGGAACTGGACAACAGCAAGAAAGAGGTTTGAGATGTTTTTCTGGTGGAGCGGGGTCCGGTGCATCTGTCAGTGATGTTGATCTGAGTCTGGTGCTCTAGGTGTTCGCTCTGAGAGAAGAAGTGGAGCAGCTGAAGGCCGAGCGAGATGCACTGTCACGATCTGTGAAGGACATCATCCACGGCGCTGAGGACTACAAGGTTTGACTGCAGTCCTCTCGTAGTGCTTTAATGGATTCGCAGATGAGAGCCTTACTAGTGTAAAACAATGCTTCTCTAGAACCTGATGCTGGATTACGACAAGCAGACTGAGCTGTTGGATCAGGAGAGAGAGAAGCTGGAGCAGGCCAGCAAACACAACGAAGATTTGACCAGACGACTTCAAAATGCCGTTCAGCAGGTACTTCAGCAGCCGTCTGTCCAGTGTCATTAATGGGCCGAATAGATTTAGAGTCTGTGAAACGTGGTTTACTGTAAATGACTGAGCACTAACAGCTGTGTGACTCTTCTCAGCACGAGCTGCTGTCCTCGGAGCGAGAGGACCTCACGGCCCGGGTGGAGACGCTCCAGAGGAACACCACACAGCTGGAGGCACAGGTCCTGGAAACACAGAAGCTGAAGAGCGCGCTGGAGAGAGACCTGGAGGCAGAGAGGCTCCTGAGAGAGCAGAAGACTAAGGTACAGCTCTGTCTTTCTCTCAGATGTACAGAGATGTGTTGAGGACGTCTGTGAGCTCTGTGTTCTCCTGCAGGAGCATCAGTCTGCAGTCAGGGAGGTGGAGGAGCTCCAGACTCAGCTCAGCAGACACAGACAGCAGCTCCAGCAAACGGATCAGGAGCTCGAGCAGCTGCGCAAGGCACGAACACACACTACTGCTGTTAATATTATTATTATTATTATTCGACTGGTGTCTGTCTTCAGCTCAACATCAGATGGTTTAAAACAGTATCAGGAGAAAGTCCTGGCATTGAATGTTACATGCACTGCAAAGAAAACATATTACTTCCACAGTATTCTTTTCTTGTTTAAATTAATGTTTAAAACAGAAAAAAATATCTTTTAAATGGGGAGTGAAAACATATTCTTTAACCGGGTGGTTATCTTCTTTTAAGTCTCTTAATTTTGAGCAGAGTTGGAGGAAGAAATACTTTCTTGGTTTAAGAGTCGTTTGCACCCTGAAACAAGACAAAAATACTGAGGAACAACTTCCTTTTTTGCAGTGTGATCAAAAGTAAAGTAATTTTCATATTCTAGAGGTTGGGCGCATGAATTATTTAAATGAATGAAGAGCACTTTGAAGTAGTGTTTGTATCTGCTCCGCTGATGTTTCCTCACCGGTCATTTCTCAGTGTTTGTCCCTCATGTGCTGCTGTAGGACGCTCAGCAGAGCACGCTGCTGGACATGGAGATGGCCGACTACGAGAAACTGGTGAAGGAGCTCAATCACCAGCTGTGTGAGAAAGACAAGCAGGCGGAGGAGCAGGAGGCGCTGGTCCAGACACTGAGAGAGCGGGAGCAGCGTCTGAGCCAGGAGATGGGTACTGAGGGGCCTGATGCTGTAATCTGTGTGAAATATCTGCCTCCAGCGCTGACCGCTCTCATTATGTGCTGCTTCTCTCAGAGTCTCTGAAGCTGCTGCTGGAGCAGACCGAAGACAAAGCCTCCAGGATGAAACAACTGCTGGTCAAAACCAAAAAAGACCTGGCAGACGCAAAACAAAAAGTGAGTCTGTGCAGGGAATATAATGTCTTCTGCTCACCGAGTGATCCATTTAAAACAGCTGCTTTCTCCATGAATATTTATTTCTGTGAAGCGCAGCTGGATTTTCAGCATCGTTGCTCTAGTCTTCAGTGTCACACGTTCTTCAGAAATCACGCTAAAATACTGCTCAAGAAACATTTCTGGTTATGTTCAAAACCGTTTCAGGATTCTTTAAATAGAAAAACTGTTTGTAACACTACACACTGTACCTGGGCGTAAAGTTCTCCGGCGTGTGGCTTTCGGCTGCATAGAAAAAGATAGTCCTGAAAAGAAAGTTTGAGTTCATGAATTCATCTACCAGCGGTATGAGAGGAACACAGCTTTCAGTCATTGAAAAAGCTGCGAGGCGCAACGGTCAAAGTGATCTAGCACCATATTTACATAGAAAAGCTATTAAAACGCAGCAGAGCTATGTGAACCGACCAAAATAACCATCTCCATAAAAACTATATTTCCAGAACACATTTGCCATCGAAAAGGATTTTAATTGATCAGTAAAGAGGTTGAACTTTACGTTCATCTGGCAAAACTGAGTTCTCTCTCTTAGATTTGTAACATAAATCATTTATAAGCCTACTAAATATGCCTAATTATGTTTTTGATTGTACATTGTGATTTCAAAGAAAAAGCTCCTGACTTTAAAATGCAATGCATTTAAAGAGTGTTGAATCACCTGAAACATCTCCAGGTGGTTGTCGCCCTCTTCAGGTGTGTTTGTTGTGATGCAGGCATATTAGATGTGTTAATACTTTATTTATATATAAACTAATGTGAGGTGATAATACCACTCTCAGATATAGTCATTTTAAATAAATTTCTCATAAATTTCCAAGTACAGTTTGAATAAAGAAAGCAGTAACTTTACCATTTGAAAGGATACTATCATTGTATTATTTGTGTGCGCTGCACTTTTTTTGATTTATTAGTGTATTCGTCAGGTAGCTTCAAAGAAAATCATTCTTAATTCATAGTTTTGTTGATTTATTTCTTTGTTCGCCAAATCCCGCTGTGTATGTGTCCACCCCCAACCTTAAATCCCTGTATAACGTTCAAAAGCTTGGAGTCCGTGCATATATTTTTGGAACGAATGATATAAATGATAAAGACATTTACAATGTTTATGATCAATTATGTTCTTGTGAACTTTCTATTCATCAAAGAAAGCTGGAAAAATGTTTCTCGAGCAGCCAATCGGCATATGATTTCTGAAGAATCATGTGACGCAGGGTTAAAAAAAAATAGTATTACTATTTTTGCTGTACTTTGGATGAAATGACTGAAGGTTTGCTGAGCGGAGGAGACTGGTAGTGCTCGTTCTAGTTAGTCTCGTGTGTGTCGTCCTCAGGAAGCGGTGCAGCTGATCTCTCAGTCTGCTCTGAGAGGAGATCTGGAGGCCCATCAGCAGCAGCTGGAGGAGCTGAAGGTAGCAGCTGTGCTGAAGATCTTGTGTGTGTGTGTGTGTGTGCGCGCTGTGGCTCACTCTCTCTCTCTGTGTGTGTGTGTGTGTGTGTCAGATCCAGAGCAGCGAGCTGACGGCCGAGCGGCACCGGCTGCAGGAGCAGCTGAAGCTGATGGGCGAGCAGCAGCAGCGGGCGTCCAGCTCGTATCAGCTCAGTCTGAGCGCGCTGCAGGACGAGTGCACGGCCGCTAAGGTGCTCACGCTTCACACAGGACACCGTAGAGCCTCCATTTCCTTCCCATCCTCTACTTCACCAAACACAATTATAGCTCACCCTGATAAATCCTGCACAACACAAGTTTCTAAGTTTCTAAGTTTGAATCATTAGAGCGGTTTCTGTGGCTCATGCGTTATTATTACATTCTCAAACGCCTGTCTCTCTTGTGTTGGTTGGCTTGCAGGCTGATCTTGCTGCGACGCTGTCTGAGTTTGAGAGTTATAAAGTGCGAGTCCACAACGTCCTCAAGCAGCAGAAACACAAGAGCTCGTCCCAGAGCGATGGAGACGCTTTCAGACTGGAGAGGTGACGCTTGCATGCCTTAGTTAAACGTAAAAAGTGAAGGACCTAACACTGAGCCCTGTTGCACACCACACTTAGCTCGACTGATCGACGTATCGTAGTTTAAATATAGTGAGAATGAATGGAAAAGTGTTTGTAGTGAACAATCTGAACTGCAAGCCAAAGGATACGTGTTTGTTTTGTGAACATGAACACGCAAGCTGCACTTTTCACTGTCTGCCAAATAAATAGAAGTGACACACGGGTAGACTTCTAAAGCAGCTCTGATTCTGTATCCCTCAGTAGTCTTCTTGACCTGCAGTAGTAGTCTGTATCGGTCTGGCGTGGTAGTTCTGATAGCTGTGTTTGTGTCAGGGAGCGCTCGGAGGCCGTGCTGGAGCAGCTGCGCAGCCGGCTGCAGGAGACGCAGCAGAGCCTGACGTCCAGCGCCTCGGAGCTGCAGCAGCTGCAGACGGAGCATGACATGCTGCTGGAGCGCCACAACAAGATCCTGCAGGAGACGGTCAGCAGGGAGGCCGAGCTGCGCGAGAGGTGCGTGTTGTAAAACCTCAGATTCTGCGCAGTGAAGACCTTACCATCTAATGACAAGCTGAAAGTGATGCTTTTCTTAGATTCACTACTACTCAAGAGTATATGCCTTTATAATCTATAGCAGTTGTCCTCCTCTTATTTTCAGTATTTCACGTTTTTTCCCGTATGAAACTGGTGTGTGTGTCCCAGGCTGCTGGCGCTGCAGTCAGAGAGCCTCTCTCTGCGCTCCGAACACGGCCAGTGTGCGTCTCACCTGAGCGCTCAGACCGAGGCCCTGCGCGGCGGCTTCCGGGAGCAGATGCGTCAGCTGCAGGAGGAGCACTGCGGCACGCTGGAGACCCTGCAGCAGCAGATCCGCGGCCTGGAGGCCCAGCTCTTCCAGCTGCAGAGAGAGCCGTCCGGAGCAGGAGCAGCGCTGGCGCCGCAGAGCAGGAGGAGGCCGGCGGACGTGCCTCCGCTGGAGCTGCAGGGCATGGCCAGAGAGGAGGGAGAGGGCATGGAGACCACCGAGACCGAGTCCCTGTCGTCCAGCAGCACCCCGCTGGCCTCTCTGGAGCAGCTGCTGACCTCCGCTGACCTCAAACACGGTACGCTCACCAAACACTGCGGCCCGCCTCGGCGTAGCCTGCAAAACCTGCGTGAATATATCTAACCACTTCGTCCATCAGGCTTTTCACAGCTGAAATGTTCATCCTGGGTTTGTGATGTGAAAGCGGTGTTAGGGTTATGAACCCCTGCTCCGGAGCACATTAAACCTCACACTGCGCTGTGAAACGGAGCGGTCAGAAATAAGCAGAGAGTGTAATCTGTATGAATCCATGAGATGATCGGTGGAGGCTCTACATCTCCAATAATATGTCTTTTAATAAGATGAGGCTGAATCCAAAGCATTCTGGTGCTGATCGAGAGATGAAGTAATCAACCTCAAAACATTGTATTTGAAACAAATAGCATATAGCAGGTGTGTGTGTGTGTGTGTGTGTGTGTGTGTAGAGCCTGCTGTCTGGCACATGGAGCCCAGTAAAGAGGAGTTGTCTCAGAAGCTCAGTACTGCCGCCCGCAGCGTGGAGCACCTGAGCAGTCTGCTGCACGAGACCGAGGCTACCAACGCTGTCCTGATGGAGCAGATCACTGTGAGACACACTCACACACACACACACACACTCTCTCTCACACACACACACACACACACACACACACTCACTCACTCTCTCTCTCTCTCTCTCTCTCTCTCTCTCTCTCTCTCTCTCTCTCTCTCTCTCTCTCTCTCTCTCTCTCTCTCTGTCTCTCTCTCTCTCTCTCTCTCTCTCTCTCTCTCTCTCTCTCTCTCTCTGGTCTGTGCGTGTGCAGCTGCTGAAGAGCGAGCTGCGGCGTCTGGAGCGTAATCAGGAGCGGGAGAAGTCTGTGGCCAGTCTGGAGTATCTGAAGAACGTGCTGCTTCAGTTCATCTTCCTGCGCTCCGGCAGCGAGAGGCAGGCTCTGCTTCCTGTCATCCACACACTGCTGCAGCTGAGCCCCGAGGAGAAGGGCAAGCTGGCCGCCATCGCTCACGGTGCGTCACTCGCAGCCTTAAACAAAGCAAATATCCTTGCTGTCGCGTAGTGGTTTGATGTGAGCTAGCGTAGGAGCCTGAAGTAATGTGTTATGATCAGTGCTGGATACAGCTCAAGAGAAACACACACACACACACACACACACACACACACACAGAGCACTTCAGAGCAAACACAGCCGAACCTGAAGATGCTGAGCTGTGTCTGAATTTTCCTCTCACTATCGGTCAGAAAGCATCTGCTGACCGTGATGAGGTAGTCACAACACCTTGATTAGAGGATGTCTATTACATAAATCACTAAGTTTTACAGCATAAAACATGAAAATCCAGAGTCAGTGTTATTGGTGGAAAAAAATATTTAAAGTTATAGTCTGGTTTACAAAGATCAAACTGAAATAATCATGTTCAGAAGAGCTGAGTTAAGTTCTGCTGTGATCATACACACTTCTGTGTGTAAGTCGTGATGCAGCACTCTAAAGTGTGTGTGTGTGCGTGTGTGTGCGCGTGTGTGCGCGTGTGTGCGCGTGTGTGTGCGTGTGTGTGCGTGTGTGTGTGTGCAGGTGAGGAGTCGGCGGCTGTCTCTCGGGGCTCGGGCTGGACGTCGTATCTTCACAGCTGGTCAGGCATCAGATGAAAGCACACATCAGCTCTGTGTATGACGTCTCGGGACCTGACAGGACTTTTCTGATTTGGGTTATTGAAGATTGTTTTGTGCTGTAAATCATACATGGGAACTGTTGATCATATTTATCATATTTTAATATAATAAAAATATCATACAATCATATCCTTAACAATTTTCCCCGAATTGTCTCAAGGCTGTTAGTCTTTGTGGATGAGTGTAAATACTGATCTGGTCTGTCAGAGAACATATCTGATTAAACCGCTTTGAGAGCTGCTCCGTTTATCCTTTGAAGTTTTTTTTAGACATGAAAACTTAATTTTACGTTGATCTTAATCCTTCATCTATGCGTGCCGTAAGTTAATTTACAACGGGTGATGTTCTCCTGAAATATATAGTCTTCAGTCTGTAATGTGGATCTCTTTAGATCCAGGGAAGCACTGCAGCTCTTTCTCCTCATTTAGGTTCCATGACAGTGTTATCTCTTCATGAACACATCACATTAGGTCTCTTCAAGATCCTGTTTATTCAGCACTGATGGTCTCTATCTCATTCTGGCTCTACAGCAAAGCTGCGTTCAGCGTTCACACGTTTTTGCCGTATTCTGGCAACTACACAACATCTGCATCCAACTTCACATATTGTCTGAATAGATCTAAAACCATGCTCCACTGCAGTGCTTCTCAAACCTGTCCTTGCTGTACCTCAGATCCTCCCGTCAACTCTATTAAGAAAGAGAATCTCAGAAACCGCATGGATTGAGTCTTGTCTCTCAGATAGGTTCTTCAAAGTATCTTGGAGAGGTGTCCAAGGTGTCCATTCACACACACACACACACACAGTGTGAAGCTCATATGTGTGAACTGACTGCTGATGGCTGTTGATTGTCCTGTAGAAGGCTTCTGCTTCTACTGTTGATGGCAGAGATCTGCAGATATTTTTACCGCAACAAAATTAGGTGCCCCGGGTCATAAATATTCAGGACAGGACATAAATGTGTTTCAAACACTGTCTCTCAGTGAATGCCTGTAATAGAAAGCAGACTGAGTGCTTGTCAGCATTACAGTAATATTACTGTTTCTAATTCAAAGTAAAAATATGTCCATATACTGTTACTAAAAAACAAACTCAAAAAGAACTGCAAATATAAGTCCCTGCAGTATAAATCCAGTATCTTAAAATGTTACCTATAAATATTTATATTTGAGTTTCATTAAATGATCATCCCTACAATATAAAATCCATAGGTATCTCTTGTTCTTTGATGCCCCAATAACAAGAAAGACTGCTGACTTGGCAATGGTCCAGAAGATGATCACTGACCCCGTCCATAAAGAGGTTGAGTCACAGAAGGTCCTTACTGAAAGAGCTGGCTGTATCAAAGCTTTACTGGAAGAACGAAATGGGGTAGAAAAAGGTGTTCGAGCAACAGGGATGACCGCAAACTTGAGAATTCTGACAAATAAAGCTGATTTAAACACTTGAGAGCTTCAGAAGGAGGTACTGGAGCTGGAGTCTCAACGCTCAGACATCTTCAGAAAAAGAGCTGTCAAGACGCTTTGAA
Organism: Puntigrus tetrazona; assembly: GCF_018831695.1. Lineage (NCBI taxonomy): Eukaryota > Metazoa > Chordata > Actinopteri > Cypriniformes > Cyprinidae > Puntigrus > Puntigrus tetrazona. Next base: position 582,662 of record NW_025048644.1, read on the forward strand.
ACAGAAACATCTTAACTGGGCTAAGGAGAAAAATATCTGGACTCTTTCTCTTTTCAAATAAAAGCAAATTTTACATTTCATCTGTAAATCAAGGTCTTGCTTCCAGAGGAAGACTAAAGAGGCCCAGACAGTCCAAAGTGATGGTTTGAGGTGCTGTGACGTCACGGGCCAGACAACAGTCCTGACACCAACCCTGTGTGGAATCTCTGGGATATTTTTAGAACAACTTTAGGAATGGTTTATTTTACATGTAATGAATCTCCAAAGTTTCACTTTTCTAAATACGTTATCAAAAGCTCATATTGAAACGTTTTTTTTCCCGCTTTATCTCATAGCATTTGTTTATGTCTAAGCCAAGTAATGCTGGTGTTGTTTATGATGTAAAATATTAGCTCTGCACACTCTTCAGTCCTCTCATCCTACAACATGGTTTGACAAAACCCCAAAGACACCAGGGATGTTTAAGTGCAGAGATGAAATGATTATTAAATGAGTGCTCTTTACTCACTGTCTTTATGTAATCCATTCATCATTTGAATACAACTTTAAATAATTTTAATAAGTGAGAAACACCTTAACCACTTTAACATATTTTCTATCAGACACAGCGTACAGTCATACATGTGTGATATTTGACCAGACACACTGTAATCTGGAGTATGCTCCATTATTCTAAAGTGTTACCGGCAATTCTTTTAAAAGTAATGCATGTCTGCTAACATTATGAACAGGCGGAATTTCTTTCTATTCATCATCACAGTTACCTTTTTATATTTGCTGTTATTTTTATTTTTTTATCCATTTAGTCTGGATAAATGACTTTTAAAAATAAAAACATCAAGAGATTTCGCAGCACAGAATCACAATAACTAGAGAGCAGTAGGACATTTTACAGAGGTCAAGAGCTTCCATGCCCCAAATTCCCAACTTAGCTCAGTTTGTTTTCATGCACAGAGGCAGCTGCCGGCTTTGGAGACGTGCTGAACGTTATTTATAGAGACCGAGAGCAGTAGAGCAGGAATACCAGTCAACTCTGCTGGCGTTAGGAGCCCAGTTAAGACTCCAATCATCAAATACGTGTAAAGCACACTTTTCACCAAAAAACGGTGTGAGGAACTTCTAAAGGATGTCTAGGTTAACACACGTTAGGCTAATTAGCTGTTGCTCTGAAGGTTAGTGTGAAAATCCAGCTGGAAGAGTTTGTTGAGTGAGTGAGGGTGGGCAGGTCTGCCGCTCTGACACATGATGATGACCGGACTCGCTCTATTCTTGACTCTGAGGCTCATACAGCCCAGGCTCACGACTCGCTCCGGGGATCATCATGGAAGAAGATGGCATCAACGGCCTCCAGGACGCCGAGATTCCCAGACGCAGCGACGTCAAAGTCTACAAGGAGTTCTGTGATTTCTACGTGCGCTCGTGAGTGTGGTGTTTCAGACATCTAGGGCCCAGTACAGTATTTATTACTCTACTGAATGTTTCCAGTAACAGAAATCATTCAGAAACTGTAAGAAAAGCGTAGCCTACTCATGTTTAACTGCGTGTAATATAAACGTAACACTGCATGATTTAGGTGTGATAAATAGCGTCTGCTCATGTAAATGTCAGTAAGTGTCACTATCGTTAAATCTCATGACAGGGACCTGGTCTTTTAGTGGGATTCAGAGAAACTGCTCATGATATGCGTTGTGTCCACGTGCTAATTTGCAGCTGGAAATACTAGTGAAAGCTACTGGATACATGTCCTTTAACATCAGTTGTTGTACTGGTTAACATTTTGTGAATGCTTCATACGCTCACTCATAGGTTGCTGAACAGTTAAGCGCTAGTTAAAAGATCATGGTTTGCCTCAGAGCTCGACCTGTTGGTCTTCTCAGACAATATCTGTGGAAACGGCAGACCGTTTCAAGCATCAGAAGACCAGATTTGATTTTTTTTAAATTGCCAGGCTTCCTGTGTCATTTACTTCCAGTTATTATAGCTGTATAATTATTTTTATTGTAATCATAAGTACAAATAACCATTCTTCTGCTTGTATGCTATATCACGCATTTTTTCTATGAAAATCATAGAAGATGTGTAGATCAGCAGTCGAAAACTGTGAACACACAGAACACAAATTAGGCCTTCTTTTTATTCCAAATGTTATGAACAGAGAACAGCTGTTACAACAGATTAGTTTCAGTGTGTTTTTAATCACAATTACTTTCTCAATTACTTTGTTTCTCATGTATTGACTGGCAGCTCTATGTTGCGAGAAATCAGGAGGAAATGCAGACTGTTGTGTGTGAACATGATCTTTTGTCATGGCTCTCTCCGACGACCACCAGAGGGAACCCTCTCCTGAGTACTAACATCTCCAACTACATTTCCCATCATGCCCCATAGCTAGCACTGATTAACCTCTTTATAAACAGTGCTCAGATTCCATTTCATTGTGAAGTCTTATCTTTTCCTGGCTGGTAATTCTGAGCACTTCTGTTTTTCGATTGAGTTCCTGTGTTGACTTTGGACCGTTTCACTGTCTGCCTCGACCCTCGCTTGACTCGGTTTATGATTCTGCCAATGCCTCTGATACCCCTGTCTCTGTTGTAGATCACTGCCTGTCTGGCTATTCTTATTAAAGAGATGGATCTGAAATGGATCTTACTGTAGTTCTAGACTAAATGTCAACATGAACTCAAATCACTGACACAAAAACACATTCAGTATCCATGAGGACACTGCTTCTACGATTTCCAACAAGGTTGTCAAATTTGGACTCATCTGACCACAGTGAAACAGTCGTGACAGCGCTTCTGGACCTTGTTCCTTTTATCATGATAGAGCTTTAGTTTTCATCTGTAGATCTTTTTTTACACACTCTTTCACAGATTGGAGAGCCTCTGCCCATCTTGCCTTTCTAAGATGTCTCTTTTATAGCTAATAAAAAATAATATAGAGCTGATATCAATTAACTTAATTAGTTGCTAGATGTTCTCCCAGCTGAATCTTCTCAAACTTTCCTGCTTTTCCAGTCCTTTGTGGTTCCTGTGCATTCGATCTGTATCAAATTTGAAATAAGTTCATTTAGTGGAGGAAATTTCTCAGTTTAAACATCCGTTATGTTCTCTTTGTGAATTCAATTTTTATTTTATTCAAATGTAAAAAACATCCCAACATTTCCAGAATTCTGGTTGTAAACTCCTTGTTTAAGCATTAAGGCATATTTTATGCTTGTCAAGTTTGACATGCCTTTAGTTTTTTCATTTTACATTGACTTACCAGTTTATTACATATAACTAGGGCCCCGGGCTCCACAAGGCGTAATGTAGCACTGCTTTCAGTTTCCTATCTGTCATTCACTTTGACATTGTGTCATGTACTGAGTCTCTTGTGAAGGGAAAGAGCTGTGAGTTGCCTGATTTTGCTAGAATATTTAGTTTAATGGGTGAAGTGCTTCATCAGAACCACAACAAGCCTTATTTACCATTGGTTCCAGGTAACAATTATGCAATCATTTGGCACATTGTGAGAGATTTATAAGATGGGCGTTTGTTTTTTCTTCACAGCAACATGACGAATGCGTTAGCCAATGCCATCTGTGAGCGCTGTAAGGCGAGCTTCACGCCGACAGAGAAGATCGTGAACAGTAATGGTGAGCTGTACCACGAGCAGTGCTTCGTCTGCGCGCAGTGCTTCCAGCAGTTCCTCCAGGGACTCTTCTATGAGGTGAGACGCGCTCAGATCTCAACCCAGTTCTGCTCCAACACACCTGACCGTCATCAACAATAGCCCAGAACACACTGGGAATGTTTGATGGAGCTGCATATTGAAACTGGCTCCTATATTGAATTGATTTGTTCATTGACTTTTTCACATTCATTCATTCTATTTTACACAGCTGACATGAGTATCAATTAGTTGTCCACAAGCTCATTTGCAGATTTGGAACCTCTTTTGGCATGTGTGTAGAGTCATATTAATGATTGTACCACAGTCTACAAGCTGCTAGATTTGCTTAGTTTGAACTAACCCTAGATTTTTGATACAATAAACGCTTCATGACTAACTTATAGAGAGTGAGATCTGGCCACAGTGATTGATCCACGTTTGACATTATTGGCTGTTTGCAGCAAACATCACAGTTTGTGCTGTTGTTCAATGTAATTCACTTCAGCATTGTCAAGAATTAACAAGGCTTAGTGGATTTTATTTTAAAAAAATGAATGTTCTTAATAAATTACATCTCAAATAAGTTCGATATTAAAATGTTTTTATGATGGAGACATTCTGCACATGTTTTTGCAGTTTGAGGGGAGAAAATACTGCGAGCATGACTTCCAGATGCTGTTTGCTCCGTGCTGTCACCAGTGTGGTGAGTAGACAAACCTGATTGAGAAGACACTGAAGACCCCAGACAGGGAGAAAACACTCCACGCTTGAGTCTGATTACTCTGTAACAGTGTTTAAGTACCATGAAGATCACCTAGTCGTCACTTCAGAAAGTGTCCCTTTGCGTTGAATGGTAGATTACAGCCCGTGATGTACCGAGCAATTACACACAATTCACAGCGCATCTGTTTTGTACCTATAGAGTTCCTCCACAGTACATACTTCTAAGTATAAGGGAACAATATGTAATAACCTGCAAAATTATAAAGCATTTATACTGTATTATATAACTAAAGGTTCAAAATACAGGTACGCTGTCAAATCTGTGATTATTACGTTGTACATTGCGGGCTGTTTTTTGTAAAATGCTAACATGTGCCTGAAACTAATCGGATTAGATACAATGAATTTTAAAAAAATCAGCTTTCATTCTTACAATGAAGAGAGACAACATTAATGAAATGAACAAAATACACTTGATAGCAAAAGATAAAAAAGGTAGTTCACCGGCCGCCCAGTCTTTATAGTTGACAGTAAAAGAATCTGACTTGCTGTCCTGGACAGAGACTCAAGCTCCAGGTTAGATCCCCCTGTGATGTACAACACAGATTACTAAATTTGAAGTTAGTTTGTCAAGTCAGGAGCTAAACACAGCGTGGAGCTGAATCCGGCCATTGCTTGTGCATCTGTGTCATGTGTGTCACATGTGCTGTGTTTCCAGGCGAGTTCATCATTGGCGTGTGATAAAGGCCATGAACAGCAGCTGGCACCCGGACTGTTTCTGCTGTGATCTGTGCCAGACTGTGCTCGCAGACGTGGGCTTCGTGAAGAACGCAGGCCGGTCAGTCGCTGCTCTATTCAGGGCCAACAGGGACTTTGTGTGATCCTTCCATGCTGAACTAAACAGCATATACTGGTTAGGTATGTTCTGAAGCCTGGCAGCTGGTTTGAGCTGGTCTTTAGTTGGTCCTGTGCTGGTTATACAGGACTTGGCCAGTTTCTACCTAGCTTAAACCGGTTCATGACCAACTAAGGTCCAGCTTAAATCAGCTCGAACCAAAACATACCTGAACAGTATAGGCTGGATTTCAACAGGGTTGTACAACTCTGTTAAAGCACATAGGTCCTCATTTATAAAATGTTGTGCAAAAACTATCCTAAAATTGATCTTGCATTCATCTCTTAAATATAAATACTTTTGATTCATAGAATGAATGTACGTACAAAAATGCACATATGGGTCTGCTCAGACCCTGAAGTAAAGCTAAGCACTTCTCCACGTCAAAGACAGTTTTTATAAAAATGATTGCGGGCATTTATGTAGGTTCTCCAATTTCAAATCGGAGCATACACAAGCTTCGTAAAAGAGGACCAAGTAGTTCAATGTGACTTCGAATCGAGTGACTAGCTTTATGTTGACAGACACCTGTGCCGTCCGTGTCATAATCGTGAAAAGGCTCACAGTCTGGGGAAGTACGTGTGCCAGAAATGTCAAGCCATTGTGGATGACATCCCGCTGATTTTCAAGAATGACCCGTACCATCCTGACCACTTCAACTGCAATAACTGTGGGTGAGTAACATACTCAAAATATACCAGTGATGGGATGGTTCACAGCATTTATCGGTCATATTATTCAAATCTATAGACATGACTGCTTTGGTTACACTTTATTTTAATAGTCCTTTAGACATTCTACTAACTAGAAGTAACTTTAGAACTACATGTTATAAAGTTTCTCATCACTTAGCAACTACATGTCTACTAACTCTCAGAGTAGACTGTTAGGGTCGGTTTAGGGTTAGTAGAATAAGTTGACAGATACTTATAAAGTTTCTGACCCATCAAAATAAAGTGTTAGAAGATATTAAGCAGACAGTCTACAAATGACTGCTAGTTGATATGTGAAGTTACTCTTAGTAGAATGTCTCTAGTGGACCTTCAGAATAAAGTGTTGGCCTGTTTTAACATTGTTCCTCTGCTCAGGGCTTGTAAAGTCGTTGTAAGTCGTTGAACCCACAGCGGTTTCTGTTTTCAGGAAGGAGCTGACGGCCGAGGCCCGGGAACTGCGGGGGGAGCTCTACTGTCTGCCATGTCATGATAAGCTGGGTGTGCCCATCTGCGGCGCCTGCAGGAGACCCATCGAGGGCCGCGTGGTCAACGCCATGGGCAAACAGTGGCACGTGGAGGTATTTGACCAAAACACCCATCTCTCTGAACCAGTCCGGCGTGGGATCTTGACATTTATCATCACCTGTCGTCTTCTTGTCTGCAGCATTTCGTGTGTGCTAAATGTGAGAAACCTTTTCTTGGTCATTCGCATTATGAGCGCAAGGGCCTGGCATACTGTGAGACTCACTACAACCAGGTAAAGTCTGTAAATGTGCTCAGTTATTCACCCTGATGAAAAATACTAAATATCCTGATATGAATTTGAGAATATAAACTGATGCCTGTTCTGTTGTATTAGTGCAAGTCAGTTAAGCGCAATTACTGTAAATCGAATTCAGCATTTTGATAGGAAAGGATAACGATTTCCTAAGGTCCAAAAATTTCAGACCTTAGGATCTTAATGCTGTACTAATTTACCAGTAGAGTCAGATTTTTACAATGTGCATGTAAAATGTGAAAAGGAGTATTCGTGTCAAATTCAAGACTTGATCAAGATCAACATCACTTTAAATTCTGTTTGGATGCCAATTTCTTCCAGTGGAAATTTTGTGAAAATAGGGAATAAATCCCAAACATGAATTGATTTTATGTATATGTAGACAAATATAATTAATGTTCAATTTACATAGTGTTAATTATATTCTAATTATATTCACTGACAATTGATCTTAAAATCATAGTTTATCCAAAATGAAACGTTGATCTGCTTACCCCAGGGCATCCAAGATGTAGGTGACTTTGTTTCTTCAGTAACACCAGCTGAGATTTCTAACTCAAACCGTTGCAGTCTGTCAGTCATATAATGAAAGGCAATGAGCACCAAACATTTCAAAGCTCAGCGAAAACAAATTATATTTCAGTCATTCGGGGTCAGTACTCTGGCATAGATAAATTCATACTTTTGGCAGTATATTGTATATAAGTAACATCCCATTCCTAATCTATAGGGTTCAATACGATGTCGGTCCACCGTTTGCAGCTATGACAGCTTCAACTCTTCCACAAGGTTTAGGGGTGTGTTTATTGGAATGTTTGACTATTCTTCCAGAAGTGCATTTGTGAGGTCACACAGTGATGTTGGACGAGAAAGCCTGGCACTCATTCTCATTTAAGGTGTTCAGGTTGAGGTCAGGACAGGGCAGTCAAGGTCATCCACACCAGGTCTTTATGGACCTTGTTTTGTGTACTGGTGCACAGCCATGTTGGAATAGGAAGTGGCCAGCTCCAAACTGTTCCCACAAAGTTGGGAGCATGGAATTGTCCAAAATGTCTTGGTATTCTGAAGTATTCAAAGTTCCTTTCCCTGGAACTAAGGGGCCAAGCCAAGCTCCTGAAATACAACCCTACACCCTAATCCCCCCTCCACCAAACTTTACACTTGACACAATGCAGTCAGACCTTTCTCCTGGAAATCTCCAAACATAGACTCGTCAAACAGATTGCCAGATGAAGAAGCATGATTCATCACTCCAGAGAAGCGTGTCCAGTGACAGCGTGCCTGATGATGTATGGCTTGGATGCAGCTCCTCGGCCATGGAAACCATGAAGCTCTCTGCACACTGTTCTTGAGTTAATCTGAAGGACACATGAAGTTTGGAAGTCTGAAGAGACTGACTGCAGAAAGTTGACAACCTCTTCGCACAATGCGCCTCAGCTTCCGCTGACCCCACTCCGTCAGTTTACGTGGCCTACCACCTTGTGGCTGAGTTTCTGTTGTTCCATGACGCTTCCATGTTCTTATAATACAGCTGAGTCGACTGTGGAATATTTAGGAGAGAGGAAATTTCACGACTGGATTTGTTGAAAAGGTGGCATTCACTGATCTCCTGAGAGCGACCCATTCTTTCACAAATGTTTGTAAATACAGTCTCTATGCCTAGGTGCTTGATTTTATACACCTGTGGTCATGAAAGTGATTAGAACACCTGATTCTGATTATTTGGATGGGGGAGCGAATATAGTGTAAAAGTTTATATAATGAGTCATCTATGTATAAATATCTATGTGCTAGAGTCACGTGCCGGATGTTGTGAATGAGATGAGGTGAGTCAGAGATTGTGGTGTATATGAGGTAAAAATTATATAAATACAGACCAATCGTGTAAGTTCCATGAATTGACCCAAGGAAGACATCCAATGCTTACAATCATTTTGTGTTCTGCTGTAGAAAAAAGTCACCTACATCTTGTGTGCCCTGGGGATCTTTTCATTTTTCTGCAAACTATCCCTTTAACATGAGCATCACACTTCTCTCACAGCTCTTCGGAGAAGTCTGTTACCACTGCAACCACGTCATCGAGGGAGATGGTGAGATCATTACCTGAGGATTTATAGCCAAGAGTCTACGAGTGTGTGCTTGACTTTTTCTCTTTTGTTTTGAAGTGGTGTCTGCACTGAACAAGGCCTGGTGTGTGAAATGCTTCGGCTGCTCCACGTGCAACTCCAAGCTGACCCTCAAGTGTGTACAAGTGTGCTACACAGCAACATGTTGGCTTCCTGTGCTTCTGAACGTTAAGATCACGTTCGAGTTTTGCAAACCATATTTAATCAATTGTCGAGATTTCTCTAAAAACGAACACTGTTCTCTAAGTGTGATATCGTGTTATCGTGAACAGATCTTGCAAGTATATATTAATTTTGACCTGTAATGATGTAGTGTTACCCAGGGACACGTGCTTTAACAAGAGTCGTTTTCAGTGAGTGTGTTTGTTGTGCTGTCGTTCAGGGACAGATTCGTGGAGATGGACCTGAAGCGATTGTGTAAGCACTGCTACTGACAGCGTGCGGGATTTGAGCTCAAGAGACGCCTGTCCAAACAAGACTCCAAAGACATGAGGAAGAAGAAGATGCCCATCTGTCTGTGACATGTCTCTGTTTCAGCGGTCAGTGTTTCCTATCTTGAGAGATAGCTCTGTCCCTCGTGTCTCTCTAAACACTAACACCGTTCCAGTGAAAGTTCATGATGCAGATCTCTGACACAGAGATGTTCTAATACAGATTGTAAGTTAAGGGTCTTGTGGTTAGAACGATAGTAAGGGCCAACGCTGGAGGGATGCCTCCATAACACACGTGTGCCTCTCTTTCAAATGGGAAAATGTTTTCAGCTCTCTCTCTTTAACCGACTCCTAATTAATTAACATCATCATAATTTAGAACAGAGCTGCAAGAACAGCCTTTATATGTAAAAACCTGCAATACTATAAAACACAATTAAAAGTGTGTACATCTGCTCAGACCCTGACGTGGCGCTGAACACTTTTCCACGTCAAAGACGGTTTTTTTTGCCGTGATGTACACTCTATGATCAAATCTTTATTAATCAGGCTGCTAGTGTCTGTGGGCTCATTGAAAGCCCTCATTGGCGATGATGTGAGATTTGTGACACAGCGTGCCACATCCCTGGACACACTTCAGGACAGACGTCACAGCACAACTCAGCCTTCTTCAGTCTTCTCGTGTCGGTGTGAACTTCTCTTTCTCAGTGTTATCTGTTCGACGTCTTGTGTTCAGACATGCTCTTCTACAGACTTCCTTCAAGTGTTTATTGGAGTTTCTGTCAGTTTAGTTCAGTCCAGTCTTCTCTTCCGACCCCAGAGGATTGTGTAGGATCATCTGGAATCTGATATCTTTCGTTCTGATGCTGGCTTTCAATCGCAGCTGATCGCCTCAAGTCGCTGATATGTGATTGGCTGATTAGATGTTTGCTTTAACAAGCAGTTGAACAGGTCAACCTAATAAAGTGGTGGTGGCGTGTATGAACAATTTGCACTTAAAACAATAAATAAAATCTGTGTTTGGTAAAAGCAACTATAGTTACCTGTTCTAACCTAACTAACTTGTGGAAACACACCCAAGTATAGTCCCACTTTGTGTGAGGAGAAACAACTACTCTTTGAAGGGCTTTGAAAACTTTGAGCGTAGCATTTCTCTCACACACTCCTTCCAGAGATTGTTTTCTAACATCTCAGTTTGTCTGTGTTCATCTGATGAGAAGTCATATCTGTGGGTGTTTTTTTACATATCATTTGGACCCTCACTCTCCTTGTGTTTGTTTGACCAGAGGATGTTTAGATCTGCTGAGACGTTCCTGCAGCCGAAAACCAGACATCCGGCATCTGACTCTGGAGAGTCTCATCAGTTCCGATGCGTGTTGTAGTTTGATAAATAATGAATAAAGGAATAGTGTGTAGTCGTATGCGGTTTTAATTTCTCACTTGTATTTTGTCAGTCAATTAGAAAATCACAGAAAAGGTCAAATGCATTTAGTTACCACTTTAAACACACTTAAAACCATCTTTTATACAAAAAACCGCTTAACTAAATTCCTAAAAATATTTCCAGCACAAAAATCTAGATTCAATTAGACACTTAGCTGTTGACAAATAGAAAATACACTAGGAGAGTAATTTGATTTGTAACTCAGCATAACTCCTGATCCCCACGCTGGTTAGTCAGACGTAACTTAAATGGCTAGTTTTGACAACCATTTCTCTTTTCCTGAAACACAAGCTTTGCTTTCACTTGGTTCAGAAGCATTATCATAGAAACAGTTTCTCAATGATGACACACTTTAAAAACAGTGAAACTCAAGTTGCCAGAAGTTTATTTTATGCTCAAATTCAAAGAAGATGGCTGTTTGTGTGGGACCTCAAGTCAGTGAAGTGACCTTCAACCAAATACACACACATTTAACAAAGAAAGTCTTCAAAAGATTCACATTCCGTCCAATAACGCCCCTGTAAACGTGAGGAGACTCTGGGGTAAACAAGTACTATAATAAAATAAAGTTTCTGTTTTTTGCATGAATTTTATTGTCAACTAGTGCTGTCCACTTTATTAACACATAAACAGGACAAAAATAAAACCACTGCATATACAAGTTCTGATTTACACAAGAGTTCAGAACACCGTCTCAAACACGATGAACAGCAGTTTTGTGTAGAAAAGCTCACAGAATCTGTCCACAATCTGAGATGGTGATGGTTTTTGTGGGCTTCCCGTCTTTAGCACCCATCTCTCCGATCATCCTCACCACATCCATGCCGTCTTTGACAAATCCGAAGGCCACGTGCTTGAAGTCCAAGTGCTCTGCTTTTTTGAGAGTGATGAAGAACTGCGAGTTGTTGGTGTCTCTGCCGCGGTTGGCCATGGACAGCAGCCCCGGCCCAGTGTGCCTGACCTCAAAGCTCTCGTCCTCAAACTTCCTCCGTAGATGGACTTCCCTCCGTCCCGTCCTGGTTGGTGATATCACCGCCCTGGGAGAGTGCAGGAACAAAACAATATTTCTAATCGAATTACAATAGTAAAATGTACATGTCAAAGGAAATCATAGAAACATTTCTGTTTAAAACTTGTTCTTATTGCCCCAGCCCTATTACTGCAGACGTGCATCATTTGTTGATTGGCACAATGATCATTTTGACACTGAGGATGTATTTCAATGACCTGACAGCACCGATGAAAGGAACATTCCGGCCGTTTTCATGTAGAGAACATAATCAGTAAGTTAAGAGCAGCAAGTTGTCACCTGACACATGAATTCGGGATGATCCTGTGGAAGATGGAGCGGCGGTAACGAAGCCCTTCTCCCGTGCACAGAAGGCGGAAGTTCTCTGCTGTTCTGGGCACGATGTGAGCAAAGAGCTCCATGAGGATTCTCCCAGCAGGCTGGTGCGTCAACAGCCACGTCAAAGAACACCACAGGGTTGGAGTCTCGAGACAGCGCCGGCGGCAGACGTCTGAGCAGAGTCGGTCTGAGACATGCGGCTCTGGCAGTCGGTGAAGACCTGTCTGAAGGACTCGGCCAGCTCTGGAGTCTTAAACTTAGTACGCCAGCTGCTCCACTTTCCCATCTCCTCTGTGTGCACAAACATACAGGCGTGAGGCAAAACCTGACTCAGGAAGCATTCAAGTGTCAAAAAAAGGTATAAAAATAAAAATCAGGTAAAAATAAAAGTCAACCTCACACACAAAGTTATAGCCATGTGAAGATCACATTTTACCACTAGGTGGAGCTGGCTCAGAACTTCTCAGGCTACTGATGACCCATAATGATATACTAATGCATTCATAAAATACAGTATTTAAAATAAAATTTGAAATGGTCAACGCCAAAAATGGCTGACATGGGACAATTGGTCTATTTAGATCTGTTGCATCACGCAGAGTTCAAATGATACTCAGTTAATTTTTGGCCAAAGACTTCAGAAGTTCTAGGGAAAAATACAGTCCTTGGGACAGTTGAGACAGTCCTCTATCAGTGTGCAAAATTGAGCAACAAAATGAGAAGCTAAGCATGGCACTGAGCATCAGACCTAACGCAATTATAAGTAATTCAAGACATTTTAAGATCATTGTAATTGAAATGGCAGAAAAATACTCAGAATACTCAAATAGACTCAGACAAAACCATTTTTATAGTGCTTCTACAAATTTTAGGCTTTCAACATGAATTCAACAAAATGGTGGACAGGAAGCTCACAATTGATATCGGTGTTCTCAGCATGATCCAAGGATTCTAGCAGCATTACTATAGGCTAATGTAAGCAGTCTAATGTTAGAATTGTTAAATTTTTCCAAACTTCATTAGAACTGTTGACAACAAGGTGGTGATGCTCCCAACTAACTGATTTCTGAAAATGTGCTCATTCCGACTTATTTTCCAGCACTTGTGTGCATGCAAGAGAGAAAGAGCGAGACATTGCGTCAGTGGTTATCCACACCAGTGTGTTATCCAAGGTGTTCATGGGCTGATAGTGTGTATACCTGTAACCATATTTTGGGACTAATTTATAACCAAAAGGGAGGTTAACCTGACAAAAATCTCCAAAAACCTCCCTTTGGGACGTCCTCATTTGTAAAACAGGTTAAAAAATAAACAAATGTTTTTTGAGGAAATGCTAAAAGTCTCAAATGCTAAAAGTCTCCTGTAAGGGGTAGGTTTAAGTGTAGGGTTGGTGTAGGACAATAACACAAAGTCTGTACAATATAAAAATCATTACGCCTGGGAGAGTCCCAACTTAGATAGCAAGGTAAACGTGTGTGTGCGTGAGAGACAGGCCTGTACCGGAGTAGTGGTGGTGGCGGTCCACACCAGTGCGTTGCCGAGGTGTTCATGGGCTTGAGCTCGATGCTCTGGCTGATCGTGTGGTTGGCGCCAGACTTTAAGCACCTGCTCTCTTCTCATCAGCAGACGGTAGCTCTTCTTCAGCGGGTGGAAGAGGATCTTCCAGGTCTCCCACGCCACGCTCCTTCCACTGGTTGAGCTGCCGGTCCCAGCGGTAGAGCTTGGCTCCGTTCTCTGAACAAGATCTCCTCGTCTTCCTCGCCAGACTCTCACCTCCACCTGCAGGAGCGGTCAGCACACATCAGGAGACCGGAGACACAAGGAGCACAGCCAGCGGCACAGACACTCACCTCGGGCAGAGACACGATCGGCTCAAAGTGGATCTCTCGTTCGCGGGCGTCTGGTCGTCACTGCCCTCCTCTTCTGCTTCGTGGCTGGATTTCTCTCTTTCAGTTTGTGACGCTGCGCTTCCAAAAACTTTGGCTCCTCGCGCCTGACTACACAAGAAATTATCATCTGCAGAAATAAAAAGACACGATGAATACACAAGACGCCTAGCAGCGGTATGATAACACACTAGCACTGTCCTAATTTAGATAACTGCTGCTAGTGGACTCAGATGAAAACTGCTTGTTTATGGGACCAGATGTTTACAGCAATTTTTGAAAAGCAAAGACCTCAGATACTGAAGCTGGCAGAACTTTTCATGAACACATATTCACTACATAAAACATTTCCATTAATATTTTTTTTTATATATATATATATATATATTTTTGCGTCACATCGCTGAGCCCTACAAGTCACCTCAGTAGAAGGACCAGTGAATTCTTCAATATGAAAAAATGAATCAGACTGATGAAGCGGAAACAGACTCACCTTTTTTTGCCAAATGCAAATTCACCTGACGTATGTGCCAGTTCTGCAAATGAAAAGCCACCTGCAGATGTGAATCCAAAAGACGGACCTGCGGGAGGAAAGCAAAAACTCCGTCAAAGGCTAAACGGCATTTCTGCGATGATCAACTGAGCGAGGATCAGGCTCCAGAGAATAACTCCATGGATGTCAGTGGAGTAAAAATAACAGTACAAAGTGTTGCTTGTGCTGTTTACTGCTACTAAATCTGTCATCAGACCTTCTCATTCTGAACTGTGATGAATCCAGACAAGGATCTCATAGCACAAAGGATGTGGAGTGCATTCATTCAGCAAACCGTTCACACAATCTGCTCTGAGAGAAGCTTCATTCACCTGTAGCTGTGCTGGACTCGCTCTCACTGCTTCTCTTGGTGGAGAGGTCGATGGGACGCGTGTCTGTCTGACGCTCATCTGTGCCGCTACCGCTCGCTCTCCACAGCTGCTGCATCATGGGAAGGCTTTACCGGTGTGTCCTGGAGCAGGTGCTGTGCTACAGGATCAGCTGGGCCTGCTTCAGCTTCTGGAGCTCAGTGCTGAAGTCATCCGGTCTCTCGGTCTCTGCTTCGGAGTCGCTGCTGACGCCGCAGAGGAAGGTAGGAGGCAGGAGGAGGCGTCTGGCTCTCTGCTCCTCGTCTGCAGTCGGACGCTTCTCCCACACCAGAGTCACCTCCGAGTCTACAGACACGAGAGACACGCTGCTCATGACAGGGCACAAATCTGATCAAACACCCAGAACCTGACCGGAGAGAAGTATCCCTGACCACAGCAACATGAAAAACCTGAAAATTTGTGTGCAATATAAATAAATAAATATATATATATATATATATATATTTTTAAATTGCACATTGTTTAATGAGGTGGGTGAGCTTGATGTGATTTGCAATGTTTGGCTGTAACAGAGTCTAGGTCTTAAAGCTGCTATGTGTAGAATACCTAGGTATCGTCACACCCTAACATCTATCTGACACCTCTCTTTAATCTGTAATGGAGCACTTTAACAGCAAAAATAACATTTTATTTGTACACTAGAGGAAGTAAACGTTCATATATTTTGCTTGCAAGTAACATTCAGCTGATTTTTTTAATCCATGAAACAATCAAATAAACGGCATATTTTTATCATTTTGATCAATTCCCCCTTCATCACCCCATACCTACCGTGATCAGACGCTCCATCAGCTCCATCCACATACAGCTTCCCCTTCAGATTCCTCACTGCGCTTTCAAAATCCTCATCTGAAAACACAGCAGTGTCAATCTGAGGTTAATCACTGCTCACAGTAACACGGGTGATTTGTTTTCCTGTTACACAGCATGTGGATCTTACCATCGCCGTCATCGTCGCTGACGTATCCTGGACGGTTTTTGTAACAGAAGAATGTAGGAGGAAGCATCAGCCTGGAAGCCAACTCTGCTTGTTCTCTCGTCGGCTTCAGCTCAAATACTATCGCAACATCATCATCATCATCATCAGACATGTCCTGAGCACTCCTCTGCTCTAAAGGAGAGGAAACTGAGCAATAAACATACAAAACCTAGATTAACGAAAGCAATGACAACTGCTGAACGGATAGTATGTCCCAACATGAAAACTGCTGTCATCTACTACAGCTCTAAATCTACCACGAATGACAGAACACATTCAAAGCCACTGGAGTCTAAACTACATCAGACCCTTTGACTTTTATACTGTACTGGGAAACACAAACCTGAGATAATCTCATTTGTGTTTCACAGAATGAAGTTGTGCAGGTTTGGAAGGATGAGACAAGTTTTCATGTTTGGTGAACTAGCTCATGAAGCTCTCACCACGTTTAAGAAGCGCTTTCAAAATAGTCATTACAAACCAACAAGTGTCAAAGCATGTAGGAGACTAAAGTACTCATCATACACACCTCACAGACAACATTAAGCAAGTAAATTTACAAAGACACACGCATGCAAACACTCATGCTCTTTATCAAACACTGAGGTAAAGCACCTTCAGTTCTCATACGGCACTCACACTCATCAGATATTATTCCCCTTATTTCGAAGCAAAAAAATTAAAAAAATGCAGTCCCAAAATAAGTTTAAGATAAAAATCCAGCAGAAATAAACAATTACTTTTAATTGACCACATTGCTAGCGCCATGATCTACAGTTTGAGCTCACACAAGGCCCTTACAGAACAAAACAAGTGCGATTCTTTAAACTGTCCTCCTATCACAGCTCCTTCAGCAGAAACCTAGCATTTCTTTCATTCAGATTCATCTGAAAACATGTAGATGAAGAAACAAACTTCTGTTAGTGACTGAAAAATACATCTTATGACTCTAACCTACTTACACGGCAAGAGTTAGTACATTTCTAGCGCACTTACTACGATTATCGTCGAACTGATTACAGAGACAGTCTCTACATTTAATAACAAATTGTTCAATCTTGTCATTATACATCCCTATCATTGTATTCTCCTATTTGATTCTGTTCAGTGCTTTGATACAATCTGTATTGTTAAAAGCGCTATATAAATCAAAAAAGTGACTGATTTCTTTAGCTTATATATATATTTTTATATATGAGGGACACATCTAAACAACAACATGAGAACGTAAGTAAGAAGCAAGAACAGCTAAACACTTTTACTGAAACCAAACCTCTCTCATAGCATGCAGATCCACAAACAGATTTGTTAGCTGGTTAGCAGACTCACAACAACCAACTATCGATTTTGGATGAAAACCAGGAGGCTTGTGACTGTCCCATTGACTGCCAACAATTTGTAATTCTCAAGGTCCATAAAAGTATGAAAAACACTGTCTGAATACTCCATCTGCCATCAGTGGTTCAACCGTAACGTTATGAAGAGACGATAATACTTTATACATGGAAATAAAACAAATCATCACCATAGTCACATTTTTGGAGAGCATCTGCTAGACAACAAATAGCATACAAATTTCTCTGTCAGCAGCAATGGAAAGATGCGCACACCTGTGTGCGCCCAGCGGATGCTCTCTAAAAAAATGACACTACAGTGCCGAATCCTTGAATGAAGTTCTTTAAACTATACCTTAAAAAAATTGAAAAAAATAATGCATCAGTTCAGGTACCAGTGATTTTATGAATACAGATTTGGCACAAAAACATACCAAACCCTAAAAGATTTGGGGAGAACCAAGCAGTTAAAGTCCAGCAACTTATGCTTCAATGTGTTCTGGAAAACTTAATGATTTCTTCATTAAACCATAGTTTACCTAAATATAATTTCTATGTACACTGAGATACTAGGCTGCATAACTAAAAATGTATATGATTTAATTTTTTCCCTGAAAGCCTTTACATATACAAGGTGGGCCTCAAACAAATTTTTACTACACCTGCCAATGTAAATTGTACTGGCTTTTTTAACCAGCTATGAAACTCTCTTTTGACAGGCAGTAGTTACTACTTCAACGACTAAAGAGATATATATACACACATATATGAAAAGTTAATTCACCTTAACTACATGACATTTTATTCATGACAATTTTTACTCCTATTTGGTGAGAGTTAGTTTTAGGCCCTGTACAAAGATTTAAAAACGAAGACTATGTAAATTTATTCATTAAAATTAGTAAGAGAAGTAATGCAACCTCTTATAGCTAAAGAAACACTGGTTATGACTAGAGTAACCACATAAAAACTGAACTCTATACAGGTGTCAGATTAGTTGGTCTGTTGGCAAAAAAAAAAAAAAAAAAAACTATTAGCTAGGGAAAACATTAGCAGAAGAGTCAGCAGCCAACAACAATACAGGAACTGATACTACATGTATAGCAGAGCCAAAAATAGTCGTGAACTATATAGCCAAGATAAAAATACTTGGAAGGGCAGGTGTCAAATTTAAATATGGGAAATCACTTACAAAACACTCACTGCAGAGTACCTGAAGTCCACTGGTGCACCGAATTGTAAATTCTACTGAAATTTAACAAAAACCAAACCAAACAAACCAAAAAAAAACACGAGTAAAGGTTAGCAGATTTCAGACCATGCAAATGTTTGGATTGAGTAATGTTGGGTTATCACAACATTCAGCCAAGGTCAGGTCTCCTGGCTCATGCCAGTCAGTGAGAGCTCTATATGCCACAGTAAATGGTGACCTGAAATACCTTGGGCTTCAAACTGGTTGGCTGATGTGCAGGTCCAAAAGCCATAGGATTATTTTTTGAAAAGCCTAAAATCCAAACCTAAAAAAATAATGCGTTTAAGTTGAGCCATTCTGAAGAATTTGAATCTCAGAAAGTCAATATATACATGATAAAATTATGGGCTTAAATGAGACATAGGCAACATTGTGCAAGGATGTTTTAGAGCAATAACTTACACAATAAGAAAGTTCTCATTCAAAAAAAGGAAATAAACTATAACAGAACCTAAACCATAGATGTGTTTAGATCCAGGCTTGGTTGAAGACGCGTGATGAAGCTAACCACAATCTTTAAGTGCAGACAGGTGTTTGGAGCAAGGATGGACAGCAGTGAGCTAAAATTTTAGGAGTTTTATTCATAACTATGCATGACAGAAAATATATATCTTACTTGTTGGTATGCTGAAAGGTGTCCCAACTGATGACTGACTGGTCACTGCTGGTGCAGAGGTCTTCAGTCTCGAGGCACCTGTGTCCTCATCTTTGAACTGGAAATCATAACTGGGGATTTCTCTTTGATGGAGAAGGGCTTCCAAAGATCTTCTGCACAGAGTCTGACCCAAAGACAAACTTTGGAGGAGAGACCACAATCTTGGTGCTTTGAGGGTATGATCCTGGCTTTTGGACTGCTTTCCTCAGAGAGTCCAGTAGTGCACGTTCTTTTGTGATTTCTCAAGTACAGCAACTGCAGCTGTGCCACAAAGCATCTCCTGGGTGGAGGCAGGTATTCTGGCAGAAAATGGGGTTAAGAGTTTGTCTTCTTCCTGTGCAGTCTTTGCCTCTTCAAAGATTTCTTTGAAAGCACTTGCAGTTTCCTGCAGTTTAAATCGAACAGCCAGCTGTTCCACCTTGCCCTGTCCTTCAGCAAAATCAAAGGCACTTCCAGATCCACGCTTTCAGCTCCTTTCATGGGGCTTGAGCTTCATATTGGAAGCAATCCAATGGTTTGCACACAGTTTGAGGACCTGGTCCCGCCTCATCACAAGTCTGACACGCTTTGTTTCATGGTTTTGCAGTATTTTAAGATCCCCTATACTCGCTCCTTCCACTGACTAAGATCTTTATCGTAGCGGTATAGTTTAGCCCCGTGACTGAAGAGGACTTGTTCATTCTCCTCTCCTGTTGAGACTTCCACAAGATCTGGCAGGCACAACAGGCTCAAAGTACTGACCATCTCGCGCTTCCTCCCTGCGTCACATCCTGCTCATCATCCGCACTCGACAGAAGCCTGGCTCTGGTTTAGCTTAGATGGAGACTTAGAGGGACTGAGAATAGGCTGAAAGCTGAAACTAAACCCTGTGGATGATTCACCAAAGCGGAATAAATTTTTGCTACTGGATCAGGCTGGGAAGGAGTATTATCCACAGCAGAGCTAGCGTAGTCCCTCATGCACTTCCTCTCTTAAATCATAATTATCCCACTCTAAAGTGGGTGCGGTGCTATCAGGTTGAGCTTCACTACAGCTGCAGAGGTACTATGGCTTGTATCTGCATTTTCCTCATCCTTGTTTTGGTAAGTCAAGAATGATTTGAGGTCCTTAAGACCAGATTTCATTTCTTCAGCTTTCTGTATGAGCTGGGCCGCTCTGCCAGTGTTCACAAGCTTGTGAGGGTCTGCAAAGGAATATCCAAAAGCAGTCGCTGACACTCCTCAAATTTTAGTTTGAATTCTTCTGCAAGCTCTGGTGTCTTGAATTTGCTGCAAGTTGTTCTAATTTTTTGCATCTCCATCTGAGAAGTCACTGGCCAGTTACATCCAGGCCTCGATCCGAGCCAGAGAGGGGCTTTTAAGTTCATTGTGGTTGTTATCCAATGATTAGCACACACTTTCAACACTTGCTCTCCTCATAAGAATTCTCGTAGTCTCCTGCTCTGGCTATTCTTGAGAAGCTTAAGGTTGCCGACTCCTCTTTCCTTCCATTGGTTTGTTTCTGTATCAAATCTGAAGAGCTTGATACGCTGTGAATACAAGATTTTTTCATCTTCTTCGCTTGTAATAAGGTCAACCTTCTCTGGCATCTGAACAACAGGTTCAAACTGAATATCGTTATTCTCCCTCAGTTTTGTACATGTCATCATCTTGATCACCAGAGATGTCAGTCTTGGGCCCAGAATTAAACCCGGTAAAGAGCTGCTGGCCAGCCCCATCAAAGCCTTTGAAAGTGGGATCTTTTGGCCAAACTGAAAACTTCCTTGTGACTTTGCCAAGTCAGCAAAACTACAGGAGTCAGGCTTACCAGCAAAGAGGGGATTATTATCATGACTATCAGTATCTACAGACTGATCTGAGGAACTTGGGGCTGCCTCTTTTTCTTTCTCTTTGTGAAGCTCAGCAATATTTTTGAGAAGGTCAGAAGCAGACCCATTTTGGGACTGTTCATCTGATGGTTTTGCCTCAGAATCTGCAATGCCAAACTTAAATCCGCCAACAGGTGCAGACATGGAAAATGAAAACTAGAACTGCCTGATGACTTTTCAGCATCAGCTGTGGAGGACTCAAACTTAAAGCCTTCTGAAGAAACTTTTTCCTTTACTTGTGCCGAACTTAAAAGCAGTGCTCTGCATTGAAATTGGCATTAAATCCTGTCGCAGCAGGTTGGCTACTAGAACTACCAAAACTGAAGCTAAAAGAGGAACTCGATGCAGAAGAGGTCTTGTTTTTCAGATTTGGGCTTGCTGTCTGACATGAAACACAATGGCTAGATGAGCTTTCGCTTCTTACCAGGCAAGTGTCACAATCCCACTGTCCATCTTTTTAGCAAACATGGCAGCTGTAAAGCCCACCTTGTGGTGTTGCATTAGATTTTGCAGTGCTGCAGGGGCTTTTGCACGCAAATACATTCAGCTTCTGAGGCATCATTCCTCACGCAGGCAGGACTCACAGTCCCACTGACCTCTTTCTGGCAAACTGAGCACCAAATCCAGTGCCAAATGGGACTGCTGGAGCTGTTGATACTTTCTCTTGTTGTGGTGCATCAGCCTGAACTTTCGTTTTTTTCAGCCTGAGGTCCAAAGCCAGCAGATGTCCCAACAGCATCCTTAAATCCAAACTTAAAAGAAACTGGTATTTGAGATCCAAACGTGGAAGCCCTCGAGCTGACATCAGTGCTGGTGTGAGTTCTTAGCTGAATCTCCAGAGAGTCCAAATGAAAAACAATTTGGCAGGAGGAGCCAGGACCAGAGCCTTCGGTTCTTCTACAGGTTTGACCGGTGCTGTAGAAGGAGCTGCACTGCTGCAGGCCACACACACTGCAGACGCGGGGAGTGTTTCTTACACAGCACACCTCACAGTCCTATCTACCCTCCTTCTTGAAAAACAGGGCTTTGAGATCCACTTCTTTGGATGAAACCTGAGGCTGTGGAGTTTCTACTCTTTTCTTTTCAGGGTTTATGGGTTCTTGTAGGATTCCAAAAGGAACTTTTGAGCTTCCCCCAAATTTAATCTTCTTAAACAGTGCGCTGCCTGATCACGCTTCTTTAAAATTTAATGGCCAACTGCTCCTGCTTTTTGGCATTTCTCATCTGTATAGTCCATAGCTGCATTACTACACGGTAGGGATTTGTCCGATCCAGCATTTGGCCTGGAGG
Source organism: Puntigrus tetrazona (assembly GCF_018831695.1). Lineage (NCBI taxonomy): Eukaryota > Metazoa > Chordata > Actinopteri > Cypriniformes > Cyprinidae > Puntigrus > Puntigrus tetrazona. The sequence goes on from NW_025048644.1 coordinate 604,958, forward strand.
GCTGTGTCGGCAGTGAGACAGTGATTTGCGCAGATTTTCTGTGAACTCCGTTCCTCCTCATCAACAGATTTAACTTTCCTAGAGGTTTCTCCTTTGTGTTTAATGATTTTTATACTAGCCAATGCCCCTCTCTTTCCACTCTTAACTTCTGAGTCAAATCGAAGAGTTTTGTTTCTCTTACAGAACATCTCCTCTTCCTCCTCCTCTAACACCAGCTTCTCTACATCGACTTTATCTGTGTAGAGGGACACAGGGCTCAAAATGAGGCTCATCCGCGCCCTCTCCCAATGCGTGGTGCTATCATTGTCACTTTCCCACTTTTCTCTCCCGAGCCTCTGAACCCCTGATATCGCTTCTTGGTCTCCACTTTAAAGCCAAATCTTTGGTCACGCTACTAAAAATACTCATCTGGTTCTGAGCACCATCAGTGAATGAAAATCCTTAAGGTAGTTTTACTACAAATGTAAAGACTCGCCTCTGGCTAGATCATTGATCTTGGTCCGATGTTTTGGTTCTGACAGAACCTCTGCTTTGGGAGGAATATCTGATGTCTGAAGACTCAAGAGGTTTTCGCCATGTTTCACCTGAGCAGAGGAGAAGGTGAAATCACCATCATTGGACTTGAAATTGGAGTTGAACTTGAATGAAGTTGTTGCTGTTGCCGCTGTTGTTGGAACAGCAGCTACTTCCTCCAAAGTTGGGAACCTTAGCAGGTCTACCTGTAAAACTGAGAGCCAAAATTGATCTTGGGGTCAGCAGGGTTTACAGTATCAGTGCTCTTGGACGGGTTGTGTGGATGAAACAGTGCCATGGTTTAGTGAAATATCCAGGCTCTGGTGTCGTTGGATTGACTGGGTGGGCTGAGGAACATTGTGACCGGGAATAATCCTCTACTGCACGGGAGAGCAATGATGAAGCTGGTGACTCAAACCTGGATGGGGAGGACCAAAGATCTGCTCTTGAGGATACATGCATGCAGGTGTTGACTGGAGTGGTGGTGTGTGTTGATTGTTGGCAGCTATATATATGCTGGGTTGTGGAGGAAGATTTATCATCCTATATACTGGGCTCCTGTAGAGGTAAAACATACAACACTATAGGATTCTCTTCTTCTGCCCCCTTTAGTGTAAGGTAGAATATTTTGTGTTTTCATATGAAAATTTAAGCAGTAACCTTGTTTGTGTGACATTTAGTAGCAGTGCGTAGAAGATACTACGACTATATGTTGGAGACTGATTGTGGTATACAGATGGACCTTGCAGTAGCAAATCTGAGACAAATAAAACGTAATGGTTTAGGAATGTTTTAACTACTGTATACATAAGTGCAGATCTACTTTTTATATTGTGTGTATATTCAAATGTTAAAAGTGAATAAGACTCACTAACTGACTCAGTGAGAGGAACACCGTGGGAATGTCTAAAGCTGGAGGAAATGTTTCTGGAAGTCCTTCTGCTGTATAGTTGTCTCTGGAGCACATCCTATATGGAGGGAAGCTGTTGCATTCCTGAAGAATTATGGCGTGATATCATTTAACCTCATTCTATGTGAGAAAAAAATAAACAAAAATTATAGCACTCACAGAGACACGACAACACAATACAAAGGCATTAGGCTTTTGGGGAGAGTAGAACAAATACCTACTGCAAATAAATACGCTGAGCTGTGACATAGATGCCTGAGCAGTGGCAGGCAAACCATTTAACTCCACATTCACTAATTCTATGAGTTTAATGCGGCTACACTGCATGAGAATCTAATTCTCACCATCCAATTCTGTGAAAAACTCCAAACCTCACTTCTAGTGATACGCAGGTTTCCAGGTTTGACCTCCACTTCAAGAATAAAAACCCTTTTCACACTGACACAGAGAATGTTTGGTGGAAATGATTAAATGATTACAAATAAAAACAAATAAAGACAAGTCCAGCACTTTAATTCTTTCCACATTCTAAACTCTGAAAAATCTGTCAAGCATTAGCTACAAATGAATTCAGCCATAACTTCTGTTAAATTACTTTACGCTTAAGGTATAAGCAGTGAGGACACTAATTATATTAATCCAAGATCAAAATGGCAAGATGCAAGCAGATGTTTGCTTTTGTTGCATTTAAAATGGACATTGTTTAAACTTTTGCAACTAGAAAAATGCAATGTTGGGTTAATAATAAATAATAGTTTTGTTGGATTCCTGACTCAACTTCTGGCTGATTTAGGTGGACACAAACCTAAATACTAATTATTACATACATATCACACATCTGTTGAGTACAAGAATGCACCAAGCCAACTGAGACGCTTTAAATTCATCAACCGCTTAATGCAGTGTGTACTTTTGCTTATACAGACATGAGGGGTAAGAAGAGCTCAAGAGAGTTTATTAGTTTGTGTATTCACTCATAATGAGAGGTCTGGCATGAGAACGTATCACTCATTGAGTCAGTAAGCCTAGAGATTTTGAAGGAAGAAGTGTTTTTAATATATCTGTCTTGAAAATGTCATCAAAGAGTCTAACATCCAACAAGCACTTAGTCCGTGAGGTGGAGAATTTTAACAAAGAATTAGCTTCCTTATTAAAAGCACTAAATAAAACAAAAAAGGGTAAAAAAAAAAAAAGGTGAATAAAAAGCAAAAGCAAAAACTGATTCTGGATTGTTCTTACACTGTAGATTTTAAACTGACCTTCACTGCCTCGACCTTGCTGGGCATAACATCTGGCAGCAGAGACTTCTGGTCCTCCACCCAGTGAGGAGGTGTTTTGGGGGAGAACTGAAGGAGGGAGACAGAGACAATCAGAAACAATGAAACAGCATGCAGGGTTTGAGCAGAAACAGCAGAACCTAACGTACTCACAGATCTTTTAGACGGTGAGGTGATACTCTTTGGATGGCGAAGGAGTGGAGAATTCTAACATATGGCCTTCAGCCCAGCTGGACTGGGCTGATGTCACAGGATAGTCCACCTGATCTTCCTCCACCTCACCAACATCTTCAAGCTGCTGGTTGACTCTCATTCAACAAATCCATCACCTCCTCCATAGATACAGGTAACTTCACAAAACACATACAGACATACTAGTGGTGCTCCGTAAATAAAGATTTGTCTCAATATTATTATGACTGATAACAAAAAAATCTCCATTACAGATGTGGCCATTAAGAATGCTCATTTTTTATTTTGTCGAGCATGAAACTAGTCGCCACGCAATTACAGAGATCCATGCAGGCAGATGTTTAATATACAATTCAGCAGTAAAGAGGAGTCATAACATTTTGAGAAAAAGTGGTAGCCATATTGTTGAGGAAAAAATCCTATCAAGCTAAAAAATTAAATTCATTGTGTTTTGAGAATAAAGCCAAGGCAGCATATTGCCAGAACAATATGAATATGAAAATTCCTATGGAAGCCTACTATTTTATTTTATTCATCCTGATTGTTGCTCTGCACTTGACATGACAGCTGTATATATTCAGTGCTGAAAATCAATTTATCCTTTGCTGAAACTGAAGAGCGCAGGTCACGCTTCTCTCAGTAATGGCCAATGCCGCGAAAGCACAAGCACATGAGAACAGGAGAAAGCAGTGCAGTTCAGTGTTTTCCACATGCTTTTATGCACAACATGTGAACGGCTCTCAGAAGAAAAGCAAAACCACTAAAAATCACCACCAAATCACTCACCTAAACTGAACGCAATATTGTATAGTTGTCAGTGATCTACAGCTCTTTGTTAACTGCAGCTCCATTTGAAAACAGGTGGATCCAAGAACTGGCTTTAGTAACAAAATGTGCGTTATATATTGAATGATATACAGTGCATCCGGGAGGTAAGGACAGGATTGTCTCGAGTAGCACAAGGCTGGGGAAGGTTACAGAAAATTTTCTGCTGCTGGCTGAAAGTTCCAATGAGCACAGTGGCCTCCATCATCCACGTAAGCGGGAAGATGTTTGGAACCACTAGGACTTTTCCTAGAGCTGGCCGCCATCTAAGCTGAGTGATCGGGGAGAAGGGGCCTTAGTCAGGAGGTGATTAATAACCCGGCTGTTCACTTCTGTCTGAGCTCCAGCGTTCTTCTGTGAAGAGAGGAGAATATTACAGAAGGACAACCATCTGTGGAGCAATCCACCAATCAGGCCGGTATGGTAGATGGTTCATCTTCCAGCAGGACAAATGTCCCAAAGCACCGCCAAAATATCAATGGAGTGGCTTCACAACAACTCTGTGAATGTCCTTGAGGCTCCAATACAGAACCCATACCTAAATCCCATTGAACATCTCTGAGAAGATCTGAAAATGGCTGTGCTTTTACGCCGCTTCCCATCCAACCTTGATAGAGCTGAGAGGTACTGCAAAGAGGAATGGGCAAAAATTCCAAGTTTGCCAGCATCGGGATTCAAAAAGACTCGAGGCTGTGTAATTGCTGGATGTGGGTGCATCAGCAAAGTATTGAGCAAAGGCTATATGATGCTTATGCATATGTGATTTTTCAGGTTTTAATAAAATTCTGGCAACACCTAAAAATATTTTTTCTACATTGTCATTATGGGGTATTGTGTGTAATTTGAGGAAATAAATTAATTTAATCCATTTTAGAACAAAGCTGCACAAAAGCAAAAAGTGAAGCTATGAATACTTTCCAGATGCACTGCATATCCACTGTACAAAATGTTTTTTTGTGCAAACTACTTAAGCTTTTAACCCATTTACTGAATTTAACTTATAGTAAACTTATGCAGTGACTTTTATATACGATTAATCAGTTTGTAACTAGACTTACCTGAAAAAAATATAAAGAATAGTTTGTTCCATTTAACCTTTAGCGCCTATGCTTGTGATCATTTATTTTATGCTGATTTATTCACCTATAAAATGTCCCAAATCATTTTCTTTCCAAATAGAGCTATTCAAGTCACCTGGTAATTTTTTTCCTCATACATATAGTTGCAGACCCAAGGGCGATAGTGTCATTTTGGTGCGAATGGACATGCAACATCAATTTGGTCACTGAGTTCCTCAGGGATCAGTTCTCAGACCCCTCCTTTGACCCCCACATACACTACATCATTGTGGTCCATCATAAAAGCTCATGGCTCCTCACAAGAACTTGGTCAAGCTTATTTGTTTTATGTATTAGAGAAATCTAGTGCATTGAAAAGCCACCCAAACTACTGCTCAGCAAGTTACAGCAAAAATCTAACAAGTATCATTCGAACCCTACAGACTGACAGATTTGATAAACAGTACACAAAAAAAAAAAAAAAGTGTTATTAAAGTGAGCAGCACAGAGACTATACCAATCGTGTCAGTGGTGCATTTCACATACCTTTCTCCATATCGTCTGCATTGGCCTGATAAAGCTTGGTCAAGTATTTCCTGAACTTCTGGAGGAAGTTGGCGCACCTGCCCTGAGTCTCTCGAGTCCGTTTCTGCTTCCTCTGACAGTCTCTGATAGATCTGTGGATCAACACACGTGGTCACATCAACAGCCGTCAGACGGAGCTGTGAATGAGCAGCAAGCTGAGTCAGTGTAGCTGCACCGTTACCTTGCCAGATGCCAGTTAGACGAGACGCTGTTGAGCTGCTCCAGCTTCGCTGATGGCCTCCTCGGTGTTGCCTTCATGTCAAGGAGTGTGGCGGCTTATGATGGCATCTTCTTCATACACTCGCACCTGAGAAGGCTAACATCCAAAATAGTATTAAAGACGACATGATAACAGAAAACAAAGAGATCACAGCAGGAAGTTACGTAACATCAAACAGCCAAAAGACTGATGTCACGGAGATACTCCATGTCTCTGCTCTGAAAGTGCATGAACATAGGCTGAGGGGCTTCAGGAATGCTGCGCTTGTGTTTGACCTTCTCCAGCAGAGGGATCACCACCTTCCAGTAGTGCACACTACGCCCAGTGTACTCCTTCTGATCGTAGTAGGAGTTCACACCCGCTCAGCCTGACATGCACACACAACTTTTACATCTCAGGTAATTGTTTTAATTCTCCAGAAAAAGTGTTTTAAGCAGGTTTGGATATTTGTATTGGAAAGCAAGTCAAAACCACTGATGAAGCAGTGCATGCAAACGAATAAAGACTTTCTTTAAAAAAAAGAGAAACTGTTGCAGAAACTTAGTCCGGCTGAATCTTTTAGGAGAGTGCTGAAAAGTAAGGAAACCACATGATAGGAAGTGTATGACATCAGGTGACTGCTCATCAGGAAGTACCGCACATGTCACTGAGATGTTTAGCCCAGTGTATGAGCAGAGCCGGCTGAAGGCCGTGTTTTCTCTCTCGGCGCAGCGTGCCCAAACCGCGTAGCTGAACGACCAGACGCAGTTTGCAGACGCCCCGGCCTGAGAGAGACACACTGCGGTCAGGAACACATCTCTGGCACACTCACACACACAAATGGAGTCACTTCACTGCGCCTCTTGTGAATCAGGCTGTAGACGGCATCCCCCACCACTCTCTGTCTGTCAGACGGACAGCAGCTTGATGATGTGCAGCGCAGACAGCGCTGGCTCGTGACAGCTGAGAGCAAGACTCATCTTGCCCTCTTCCTGCAGCTGTGTTCGACAGCAGAACACCACGCCACACCAAGAACACTCCGAAGCATTAACACAATCAACAGTCATCTACACCACAGCTCAGGAGTCATGTGTCTACTGGCGCCCCGCAGCAGTCGGGTGTAGCACAGGTTACTCTAAATAAGTTTAGATTTTGGCCTCCAAATGCTAAGAAAGAAAATACAATAATCCAAAGTTAAAATAATCGTATACTGCATTCCTGTTTTAGCTTCTCCATAAATTGATCCTTTCTAAAATGAGATGAATTGTTGAATAGATTTCTTCTTTCTCTGTTTATGTCTTTACAAAAAGATTCTCGTGAGTTTAAAATTAAGTGGTTGAACCACTCGCGTGACAGACTGTTTCCATCAGTTTTCTAGACTATGATTGTGTAAGGATCTCTGCAGTCTACAGAGGATCAAGAGCTTTCATTTATGTTCTAAGATGAACAAATATATAATGGGTTTGGAACAAAATGAGGTGGACAGTTATGACAACAACATTTTTCGGGCTGTCACATCATAGCCGATCATGTTCAACGAACTCGCACCGATTGACATTCCTTGCTTCACACGGATCACATTTCTTTCTCTGTGGAAGAAAGTACCTGTGTCCAGCAGGCAGATGGATTCCGCTAAGTTGCGTCCAGTTTGAGGTCTCGAGGTGAGGTTAGGGAAGAGCTGCTTGAGCCAGTCCTGCAGACTCAAGCGCTTTGACTCCATGAGCACCCACTGCAGGTCTAGCCACGCCAGCTGCTGTGAGATCACCGCATGTTGCAGCACCGCTCCTGTCACACACAC